>NC_134845.1:83538061-83838061 GCF_965363235.1 Mytilus galloprovincialis | reverse complement strand
TTTGAATAAGCAGACCCGGGATGACAAAATGTGAAATAACTAATAAAAAAGATCTCTCATTGTGCAATATTTGTGTGGTGACATCCGATGATAGTATATAGATGATTGTACTGAGATTTCTTCTTGCAGGACCTACTAAACAGAGGGTGCTTAAACAGACTAGCAGACCTGGTGTAAGTAAATTAAAACAATCCTTACGTAAACGGTATTCAGACAATTGGGAAGTTAGTATCGTTTATTAACGATTAATTAACAATAAAAATGATAATGCAACGAGATAATTCCAGTAAATTGATCTATTTTATCCCGATTCAATATCGGTCTAGCTGCAAATCGTGAAAATAAATTAAATGTTTCCCCATAATTTTTTTTAAAAAGAAATGGTCCAATTCTCAATAAGTACTTATTTCTTTCTCTATAGGTAGAAACGTTTGAAAATATTTGCTTCTATCCCCGTGTGTTTTTGGTTTATTGATACCATGGTATATATCATATACAGTCACCTAGAAACCTAGGATCAATATAAAGTTTGTGTCGTTTTGTCCTGCAATGACCTCAACATATTTACAGGTATATTAATATAATCACCATGTTTTCCCCTCCGGTAGCAATATCAATTAAATACTGGTTCGAATATTTGATGTGTTGAACAAATATTACCCGCACCATTAGCATTGGGATTATAAAGTCAAAGATATTTCTAAGGATAGTCTATACTTAGAAATAAATTCAATGACCGAATATATTATTATTTTATGTTCATTTTTTTTATATGGTTAAATAAAAGAAGTTTGCTAGTTTGGTTGCAAGATGATATTTTAATGTCATATATTTTTTTTATTTCTTTGCTCAAATTTATTTTTATAGTATTTTTTACCGAAATTCTTAGTCTCCATTTTTTATTTTAGTTACATCTTTGGGTTGGCTAATATTATCATCAGACCTAACATGATTTACATAATTATGTGAACCATGAGTGTAAAATATAAAAATGTTATTATATTAAAAACGATTTTAGTTTTAGTTTTTATCGCTTTATCTTACTGTTGATGTTTTTTTTGTAAATAATCAATTTGCTTTAGCATTTTAGTTAATTGAAGGACTTTTCGGCTGATCTTAAAATATGCTTTAAATTGTAAAAATATTCGAATTAGCTCTTGCCGCGATTTAGGCATTTGTGTGCTCATGCACAAAGCAAACAACAATATATCAATTAACTCAATGACTGAGGACGTCATTTTGAAAAGTTAACTAGCTACATGTCAGACATCAATGGATTATTATTTCTCTTTGAAATGAAATAAATAAACAGTTTGAACTAACACTTGATTATTACAATAAAAGTTATCATGGTTATATTTGTCTGTATCTATGAAAAAACTTATCATAAATACCAGGATTCAGATTTATTATTTGTGCCAAACGAGCGTTTCATCTACACAAAACTCATCAGTGACACTCAAATGAATAAAAATTAAATAAATGAAGTCAAAATAAAGTAGGAAGTTGCATGGAGGACCAACAATTCCTAAAATTTAATTTTGATATATTTCATTGTTATTAGCTCACCGTTCCAAAGGAACGGTGAGCTTTAGCCATCACTTTGCGTCCGTCGTCGTTCGTCGTCGGCGTCCGTCTGGTATAAACGTTTGTATAACGTGACGTTTTCCATTAAAGAACAAATTAAAATAGGGGCGAACGATACCAAAGAGACAGTCAAACTCATAGGAATTTTTTGCCACTGTAAACTATTTTGTAAACCATAACTCGCGACTAATATTTTTTTTAACTAAATGTTTTTATTTTTTCCTTAAAAACGCAAAATATATATAAAAAAATATATTTTAAATTTTGTTTTCACTAATTTGAGTTTTCGAAGTTATCTCAATATCAAACCAGGGAAAATATAAATAATAACGGGTCAGCATCTATGTTAAATTTACCTGATGGTTTTAGACGCTGCCACTAAAAATAATAAACTTTAACAGTCTTTAAATTATAACTAAAATAAAAACTCTTCAAAGAAGAAAATTGTATACGCAAGTTATTTGACTGGGGTATAGAAATATGGTCACTTGGTCTTCTCCCGACCAGCCGTAAAACGCTTGCCGGAGTGGGGCGTCCGTTTGGATGTGCGGGATGTATCAAGTTCGCAGTCACGTCCGGTCAGAAGGGGGACGTTAAATCCGATGCCTCGTGTAATGAGAGTGCCACGCTCTTTGCACGTTAAGAATCCTTGCAACAACTCTTTGAGGGGTCCGTATGTGGCCTGTTGCAAGGCATAATCTCTGTCCCTATCCAATATACCCTAATTTTCCAGTGGCAGTCCAAATTTCTCCGACCATCATCCTAGATGGCCTCTATTACAACCACCTACCTATCGTATTCATTGTTAACTTGTTCTCGTCCTGAAATATTTGCCACTGGACGTTAAGCAACCAACAATCAATCAATTTAACTGGCAAACCTGGAATCTGAAGTACAGTAATTGTTGTTGTTTTTGTGATTTATACGTTTTTCTCGTTTCTCGTTTTTTATATAGATAAGACCGTTGGTTTTCCCGTTTGAATGGTTTTACACTAGTAAATTTGGGGCCCTTGTTGTTCAATGTGGGCCAAGGCTCCATATTGAAGGCCGTACATTTACCTATAATGGTTTACTTTTATAAATTGTAATTTGGATGGGGAGTTGTCTCATTGGCACTCACACCACATCTTCCTATATCTATCTACTGGCTGAGTAAAGTAAATCTGTATGTGAACATATTTTCCACATCCCAGATTTTGCATGCGACTAGAAATACATAGAGCCGTGGTCTTGTGAAAGGATTAACGTTAAGCATTGCATGCGTATCTGTTGTATCTAATTCACTCGCTTCAAAAGTGCACTGGAATTTGTTGTACTGATTATAATGTAACATTGGCCATCAACATTTGTGTTTATCCCAGCCATCATGCTATTACTATGTCGATTTATTATATTCTATTTTTATAACGTCAAATTGTCAAACTCCAAATGAGCACTATATTATAACACAGCACCCGTTTAGTCTATTACTAAATTTAATTGCCAATATGTCTCCTTTTCCATCATGCCCCACCTACGATAATAGAGGTTCATTATGTTTTCTGGTCTGTGCGTCCGTCTGTCCCGCATCATTTTAAAAATTTTGGTTAAGGTAGTTTTTGATGAAGTTCAATCAACTTGAAACTTAGTACACATGTGCCCTATGATCTTTCTAATTTTAAGGCCAAATTAGAGTTTTGATCCCGATTTCGGGGTTCACTGAACATAGAAAATATTAGTGCAAATTTCAGGTTAAAGGTTTTGGTTAAGGAAGTTTTTGATGAAGTTAAGTCCAATCAACTTGAAACTTAGTATATATGTTCCCTATGACATGATCTTTCTAATTTAAATAGAGTTTTTACCCCACTTTCGGGGTCCAATAAACATTAAAAAAAAATGATAGTGCGAGTGGGGCTTCCGTGTACTATATACACATTCTTGTTTTCCTAAACTATTCTTCCTACTTTAACATATGTTTAAACCGCAATCAGATCTCCTGCAGTTCATCTGGCAATTAATAACGTCGTGATTGCACACAGTTTATAAGCAAAATGACAACTGTAAATTCCGCTCCTCGTCTCCTTTCGGCCTAATAAGAAAAAGAAGAAATACATGTTAAAAAAATACTCAATCATAAACCCAGGATCACAAGATGAGAAATATAATCATAAGAAAACCAATTCTGAATAAGCATAAACACTCATAACAATTGTGAAATAATAAGATAGTTATATATATAGATAGATAAGTGAAATAAGATTTCTTCTTGCAGGACGCAAAGAACACAGGGTGCTATAACAGACTAGCAGACCTGATGTAAGTATTTAAAAATAATCGTTACTTTAACTCATTTAATTGGTACGTTATCGATTATAAAGCAAAAACACAGCAACGAGTTGTTCCGGTAATCATATCTACTTTACCCTAATTCAATTTCGGTCGTATTGCAATGTCGTGAAAATCATTTAATATAACGGAATTTGATGAGACTGTTATTAAAGTGAGAGGGTTAGCGCTATAGAACCAGGTTTAATCCACCATTTTCTACATTTGAAAATGCCTATACCAAGTCAGGAATATGACAGTTCTTGTCCATTCGTTTTTAATGCGGTTTGTTATTTGATTTTGCCATATGGTTATGGACTTTCCTAATTGATTTTCCTCTGAGTTCAGTATTTTTGTGATTTTTACTTTTTAATGTTTTTCGCCTTAAAAAAATCCCAAAAAATAAGTTGGTTCTATTTATTTTATTTGTAATTGACTCCCACCTCAACTTTTAGTTTGTGTTTGTCTAGATGCAATATCTCTTGTTTCTATCAAAGTTGTTATCAGTTTTTATGGTATTTGGTTAGTTATTACCTTGAAACGTAGGATTTAGATAAAATATGTTTCGTTTTATCCTACGTTCACCTCAAACTTTTATACAAGCATATTAATATGATCACCATGTTTTCCCTCGGGTAGAAATATCAATCAAATACAGGTTCGAATGTTTGATGTGTTAAAAAAATATTACCCGCACCATAGACATTGGGATTATAAAGTCAAAGACTCAAGTAAGTACATTGTACTGAGTGCCATGCGCTTTGGATATGAAGCGATATCAATTGTCCCAATACACAAAATTCCACTTCTCCTGTAAGGTAAAAGTCCACCTTGGGAATTTTCAAAACTCAAATTGATTTTTGATATCTGTAAATATAATGAAACTGAAACAAATTCCTGAAATAACAAATGATTTTTCAACAGTTTATATTTCTACTAGTTCTGAGTCTTTTGAAATAAAATCAAATATAGCTATCTTAACCTTTTAATATATTTATGTGCAGAAAAGATCGGTGTGTTATTTCTAGATCTCATATCGGTTATACTAGAATAGCATACGAATATCTAAAAAAAAAAGAACCACGATGCATACTTTGCAACTGAAAGTGTACTATCAAACATGATTAATTGTATTGACTTTGCTAATATTCATAGGAAGCATTTCAATATCAACAATATGTATGATTTATTTGATAACGTTCCAAGTACAAATATTGTTTCTTTCTTAAAAGAAATTGGAATATGTTATAAAATATTAAGATGTCGTATAAATTCAAAAAACTATTTTTATCGCGTTATTTATGTAGTGTTTTTTTTTTATTTTTGAATAATCAATTTATTTTAAACTTGAATTCTAGTTTACTGAAGGACCTTTTGTCTGATTTTAGTCTATACTATACGGTGTTTATATATCTCAACTTGTTCGATTCGCTCGTGTATTTAACAATGTTTTAAATTTTAACAATATAAATTTATGAATTACTGAAAAATTATTACACCAGGGTTTTCGATATCACAAACTAGTCAAAACATTTACTAAATTTTATCATCGGTATAAGGACATCATTCGTTAATAAAGCTCCACATGCAGACTTCTTATATGTTCAGGTATTTCACATCCAATTTTTTATGGAAATATTCTTTATAAAGCACAAAGGTGTCAGTATTCACCTCAGAAACTTACAAAACCTTTGAATAGACTTATCAAGTAGGGATATAGCTACGATACTGTTGCCAGGTCATTAAAGATTGCATATTTTGGCGTTAATATTGATTCACTTATAGGGTCTTTGCATCGGAACTGAACACATTTATTCAAAAACCAGTTGTTGGCATGACACGGGTTATGTTTTTCTTATATATGTTATGATGGTATGATACTAAACCCCTAACGGGAAGGATTGTGCCTGATGTTCATATGATGAAATCATAATCTTTCAGTCAGTTTTATTGAAGTCTGGAGCTGGCATGTCAGTTAACTGCTAGTAGTCTGTTGTTATTTATATATTATTGTCATTTGGTTTATTTTCTTTGGTTACATCTTCTGACATCAGACTCGGACTTCTCTTGAACTGAATTTAATGTGCGTATTGTTATGCGTTTACTTTTCTACATTGGCTAGAGGTATAGGGGAGGGTTGAGATCTCACAAACATGTTTAACCCCGCCGCATTTTTGCGCCTGTCTCAAGTCAGGAGCCACTGGCCTTTGTTAGTCTTGTATTATTTTTATTTTAGTTTCTTGTGTACAATTTGGAAATTAGAATGGCGTTCATTATCACTGAACTCGTATAAATTTGTTTAGGGGCCAGCTGAAAGATGCCTCCGGGTGCGGGAATTTCTCGCTACATTGAAGACCTGTTGGTGACCTTCTGCTGTAGTTTTTTTCTACGGTCGGGTTGTTGTCTCTTTGACACATTCCCCATTTCCATTCGCAATTTTATACTTTAAATTGTATAAAATATTTGGATAAAGCGGTAATAAATTTTCCATCAAATCATAACCATGTTTACATAATTATAATACATGTATGGCCTTTGTTAGTCTTGTATGATTTTAAATTTTAGTTTCTTTTGTATAATTCGGAGTTTAGTATGACGTCCATTATCACTGTACTATTATGCATATTTTTAGGGGCCAGCTGAAGGACACCTACGGGTGCGGGAATTCTCGCTACATCGAAGACCCATTGGTTGCCTTCGGCTGTTATCTGCTCTATGGTCGGGTGGTTGTCACTTTGACATATTCACCATTTCCTTTCTCAATTTGATCAATCCCAATTTTAGATATATGCTTTGATTTGTTAATATATTCCAAAATATGAATTCGTTGTACTAGTTTGATTGTCTCATTTTTTAAACGGAACACGTCTTGTTTTGATATTTAAAAAAGCTTTCACCCGATAAAGCCTTAATGTGTCGATGCGGCCTGACGCAATTATCAAGCAACCAATCCACTAGTATTATAATACTTCTGCCTTTATCATGCCTGAGTATTTGTAAAAAAAAATCAATTATATTGATTAAATCATATTCGTATGAATATGAATGAAATATTATAAATCAAACGTTAAGAAACCAACAAGTAATCAATTATGATAGTGCCTCATTTAACAAAGTCTGTATTAGATAAAGTGCAAACGTAATATTTTTTCTCACAATTGTCATCTTATTCTATTTTAGGTTCGATATGAACAAAGCAGAATAAAGACTCAATGTGGGACTTTAACACCATGAAAATATTCGTCTTGTGGAGGAACGACGTTTAAATCATCGACTAAATACCTCCACGTTTCACAAGTGTCATATTAACTTTGTCAAGAACTTGCTTGTTTTTTTTCTACTTTTATATTCATATTTTTATATTCATATCCTTTCGCTTAATTCATCACTCGAACTACATGTATGGCTATTTTGAAACGTTAAGTGTATTGCTTTCAAAATGTTTTTTGTAAGAACTGTTAATTGTACTTTGTTACTCTAAATAGAACTCAAGGATTTTAATTTAAAATTTCACATGATTATATAATTCTTTTGAACGGCTCTTTTAGTGATAAAACTAGAGGCTCTTAAGAGCCTGTGTTGCTCACCTTGGTCTTTGCGCATATTCAACAAAAGACACAGATGGATTAATGACAACATTGTGTTTTGGTGATGGTGATGTGTAGATCTTACTTTACTGAACATTCTTGCTACTTACAATTATCTTCATCTTCAATGAACTTGGTCCATTACTTACAGAGGAAAATATTTTGTTACTTAATTTATGAAAATTGTTAAAAAATGACTGCAAAAAGCTGTAACTCCTTAAGGGGTCAACCGACCATTTTTGTCATTTGGACTTAATTGTAGATCCTACTTTGCTGAACATTATTGCTGTTTCTTTATCTACAATAATATTCAAGATAATGACCAAAAAACGGCAAAATTTCTTTAAAAATTACCAATTCAGGGACAGCAATCCAACAACCGATTGTCCAATTTGTCTGAAAATTTCAGGGTACCTAGATCTTGACTTCATAAACAATTTATCCCCATGTCAGAGTTGTTCTAAATGCTTTGGTTTCAGAGTTATAAGCCAAAATCTTTATTTTACCCCTATGTTCTATTTTTAGCCAGGGGGCCATCTTGATTGGTTGGCCGGGTCACCGGACACATTTTTAAAAACTAAATACCCGAATGATGATTGGGGCCAAGTTTGGTTAAATTTGGCCCAGTAGTTTCAGAGGGGAAGATGTTTGTAAATGATAACAAAAATTACGAAAAATTGGCAAAAAAATACTATAAAGGGCAATAACTCATTAAGGGGTCAACTGGCCATTTTGGTTATGCTGACTTATCTGTAGATCTTAATTTGCTGATCATTATTGCTGTTTACAGTTTATCTCTGTCTATAATATTATAAAAGATATTAACCAAAAACTACAAAATTTCCTTAAAATTGCCAATTCAGGGACAGCAACCCAACAACCAATTGTTCAATTTGTCTGAAAATTTCAGGGTAGCTAGATCTTGACTTTAAAAAAAGTTAACCCTTTGTCAGATTTGCTCTAAATGTTTTTGTTTCAGAGTTATAAGCCAAAATCTACATTTTACCCCTATGTTCTATTTTTAGCCATGTTGGCCATCTTGGTTCGTTAACTGGGTCAGGCCACATATTTTTAAACTAGATACCTCAATGATGATCGTGTCAGAGTATTGTTAAATTTGGCCCAGTAGTTTCAGAGGAGAAGATTTTTGTAAAAGATAACAAAAAGGAGAAGGTCCGGTAAGGACCGATTTTGGCCTCAAATTTCAAGTTCATCTGACGAAAAATTTTGACCACTTTTTAAACACTAAAGTGTCTATTTCATTTCAATCAATTAGTATATATGAAAGATTTTAACTGATTTAGTCATTTAAAACGATCCGATTCAAGCTCAAATATAAAAAATCTATAAATCATGCGTCAAAATGGCACTTTTCAGATGCTTTTGTCAAAAATGAAAGTGGCCGCATCCGTGTTCATCCTCAACATTTATATATGTTATGTATTATCATTTCAATATTAAGGATGAACACGAATGCGGCCACTTTTGTTTTATACGAAAACCGCCTGAAATTTAACTAAAATGCTAGAATTGTGAAGATTTCAGTGAATAACCATGACTTAATGGTGCTAGTACCCGATATATGTGCATGGCATTGTCAAAAACAGCCCATATGTATGAAGCAGAAGCATTCAACTGTCCAATAGATAACTAAAGATTTACATTTTAACAATTTTGTAAAACTGCTATATTTTTGGGCCAAAAAGGGGTCTTACTGGACCTACTCCTTTACAAAAAATTGGTAAAAAATGACTATAAAGGCAATTACTCCTTAAGGGATCAACTGACCATTTTGGTTATGTAGACTTATTTGTAGATCTTACTTTGCTGATCATTATTGCTGTTTACAGTTTACCTCTATCTATGATAATATTAAAGATATCAACAAAAAACTGCAAAATTTCCTTAAAATTGCCAATTCAGGGACAGCAACCCAACAACCAATTGTTCAATTTGTCTGAAAATTTCAGAGTAGCTAGATTTTGACTTGATAAACAATTTAACCACTGTCAGATTTGCTCTAAATGGTTCGATTTCAGAGTTATAAGCCAAAATCTACATTTTACCCCTATGTTCTATTTTTAGCCATGGTGGCCATCTTGGTTCGTTAACTTGGTCATGCCAAACATTTTTTAAACTAGATACCTAAATGATGATCGTGTCCAAGTATTGTTAAAGTTGGCCCACTTGTTTCAGAGGAGAAGATTTTTGTAAAAGATAACATAAAATTACAAAAAAATGGTAAAAAATTACCATAATGGGCAATTACTCCTTAAGTAAACTGACCATTTTGGTTATGTAGACTTATTTGTAGATCTTACTTTGCTGATCATTATTGCTGTTTACAGTTTATCTCTATCTATAATAATATTAAAGGTATTAACCAAAAACTGCAAAATTTCCTTAAAATTGCCAATTCAGGCACTGCAACCCATCAACCAATTGTTTAATTTGTCTGAAAATTTCAGGGTAGCTAGATTTTGACTTGATAAACAATTTAACCACTGTCAGATTTGCTCTAAATGGTTCGGTTTCAGAGTTATAAGCCAAAATCTACAGTTTACCCCTATTGTATATTTTTAGCCATGGTGGCCATCTTGGTCGGTTGGACGGGTCACTGGACACATTTTTTAAACTAGATATCCCAATGATGTTTTTTCAAAGTATTGTTATAAAATTTGGCCCAGTTGTTTAGAGGAGAAAATTTTTGTGAAAGATAACAAAAATTAACGAAAAATTGGTAAAAATTACCATAAAGGGCAATTACTCTTTAAGGCGTCAACCGACCATTTTGGTCATGTTGACTTATCTGAAGATCTTAATTTGCTGATCATTATTGCTGTTTACAGTTTATCTCTGTCTATTATATTATTAAAGATATTAACCAAAAACTACAAAATGTTCTTAAAATTGCCAATTCAGGGACAGCAACCAAACAACCAATTGTTCAATTTGTCTGAAAATTTCAGGGTAGCTAGATATTGACTTGATAAACAATTTAAACCCTCTGTCAGATTTGCTCTAAATCGTTCGGTTTCAGAGTTATAAGTCAAAATCACATTTTACCCCTATGTTCTATTTTTAGCAATGGTGGCCATCTTGGTTTGTTAACTGGGTCATGCCACACATTTTTAAACTATATACTCAAATGATGATCGTGTCCAAGTATTGTTAAATTTTGGCCCAGTAGTTTCAGAGGAGAAGATTTTTGTAAAAGTTAACAAAAATTTACAAAAAATTGGTAAAAATCACCATAAAGGGCATTTACCCCTTAAGGGATCAACTGACCATTTTGATTATGTTGACTTATTTGTAGATCTTACTTTGCTGATCATTATTGCTGATAACAGTTTACCTCTATCAATAATATTATTAAAGATATTAACCAAAAACTACAAAAATTCCTTAAAATTACCAATTCAGGGACAGCAACCCAACAACCAATTGTTCAAGTAGTCTGAAAATTTCAGGGTAGCTAGACCTTGACTTGAAAAACAAGTTAACCCATTTGTTAGTTTTGCTCTAAATGGTTCGGTTTCAGAGTAATAAGCCAAAATCTACATTTTACCCCTATGTTCTATTTTTAGCCATGGTGGCCATCTTGGTTTGTTAACTGGGTCATGCCACACATTATTAAATTAGATACCCCAATGATGATCGTGTCCAAGTATTGTTATATTTTGGCCTAGTAGTTTCAGAGGAGAAGATATTTGTAAAAGATAACAAAAATTTACAAAAAATTGGTAAAAAATCACCATAAAGGGCATTTACTCCTTAAGGGATCAACTGACCATTTTGATTATGTTGACTTATCTGCAAAATTTCCTTAGCATTGCCAATTCAGGCACTGCAACCCATCAACCAATTGTTCAATTTGTCTGAAAATTTCAGGGTAGCTAGATTTTGACCTGATAAACAATTTAACACTGTCAGATTTGCTCTAAATGGTTCGGTTTCAGAGTTATAAGCCAAAATCTACATGTTACGCCTATGTTCTATTTTTAGCCATGGTGGCCATCTTGGTCGGTTGGCCGGGTCACTGGACACATTTGTTTAAACTAGATATCCAAATGATGATTGTGTCGAAGTATTGTTAAATTTGGCCCAGTTGTTTCAGAGGAGAAGATTTTTGTAAAAGATAACAAAAATTTACAAAAAATGGTAAAAAATGACTATAGAGGCAGTAACTGCTTATGGGATCATCTGACCGATTTTGTCATGTTGACTTATTTGTAGATCTTACTTTGCTGTTCATTATTGCTGTTTACAGTTCTCTCTATCTATAATAATATTCAAGATATTAACCAAAAACTGCAAAATGTCCTTAAAATTGCCAATTCAGGGACAGCAACCCAACAAACTATTGTTCAATTTGTCTGAAAATTTCAGGATAGCTAGATCTTGACCTGAAAAACAAGTTAAACCCTTCTCAGATTTGCTCTAAATGGTTCGGTTTCAGAGTTTTAAGCCAAAATCTACATTTTACCCCTATGTTCTTTTTTTAGCCAGGGCGGCCATCTTGGTTGGTTGGCCGGGTCACTGGACACATTTCTTTAAACTAAATACCCTAATAATGATTGTGGCCAAGTTTGGTTAAATTTGGCCCAGGAGTTTCAGAGGAGAAGATTTTTGTAAAAGTTAATGACGATTGACGCCGGACGCCAAGTGATGAGAAAAGCTCATTTGGCCTTTTAGGCCAGGTGAGCTAAAAATGTTCCATCAACAGTTCTAATTCTATTTTCTTTTACATTTTTTTTTCTTTAGATTCCTCTATTGGCCGTTGTTTAAATGGTACTAAATAAATGTGCTTAATGAATCAAGAAAGATACGTCTGACACATTTTAAACTAAGACAATAACAATCAAAACAAAGGAAATTTGCACTAACAGTTATAAAAAAGAAATAAGAAACAACACGAACTCCACTAAAACCGGAAGGGTAAGCATTTCCTGCACCGTAAACGGCACCCGTCGTGTTATTTCTTTGTTCAGTTCGGTAATAATGGAAGGTTATTATGACTGAGGAAGAATATTAGAATATAATTTCTGACACACTTTTGTCATAATGGCCAATCAGCTCATGATGACGACCGAAAAAGTTCTCGAGTGATGACCTTAATTTGATTGATTCATAGCCCTGTCTTAACAACTTTTGAGAAAGCAGTATTCCTCGTTCAACAAAATCAACGTACTTTGAGCTAGCTCTAGAGTAACGTATCAATAGAGACACATATACTACATATATTAGAATATGCGTTTGTCATGAATTTTGGTATTCAATCTACCATCAGCTGACATTTAAAGAAAACAGTTTAAATATGAAGCAGATTTATCTGTGTCGGTAGTATCTTTAATTTCAAGTTCACTTGGATATGTCAAATGTAAATGATGACTGAATAATTTATTATTAAGAGACAGTACATCATCAATATACCGAAAGGGGACATTAAAAGACTGGGCTAATTAAACGACGATAATCAATCCCATAATTCGTTATTCGACGATATTGTTGACCCTGTATAATCATCACACATAATTTTTATACACATTGAAAAAGGTATTGCAATATTTTGATTTTTCATAACTTGAAAAATCAGTCACTTATTTTGGATGGAATGTGATAAAATATTTGTAAAATAATATTGAAACGTAGTTAATGTTAACATTGGCATTAAACGAACAAAAAATGTATGAAAAAAAAGTTTTATCTAACGTGACGTGACTTGTTTTTTGTACAAAAAAGGCATTTTACAACTTTTACTGTAGTCGAACTTTACAATGTCAGACATTTCAAAATTAATCTTTAGATGATTGTTCATATCATGGTTGATCGTTATACGCCAAAGAATTAGTATACTTTGTGCGCAGCCTCCATTCAAACGGATAACCGCATCTTAACGTCTTCTGATTTCTGCCATAAGTCGACTAATTTGTTGCTAAGGTAGCAGCAACCATTCTTGACAAGGGGTATTGTTTATTTCATGACGTGTTTGAACTGAGGTGTCCTTTCGTGCAGTTTACGTCCAATAGCGTCCCATATATGCTCGATATGGTTCAAATTTGTGCTACGATTGGGCCAAGAAAGATAAACCGAATTCCAATGGAACAATGGATTTTCCTCCACGACGCTAATGTCCAACTTTGGCGAGCTCTGCACTATATTGGATACGGGCATCTGTGTGCCTGTTCGGGAGTAAAGGTCTCCGAAATGGTATTGTCGCACGATAACCAGTCGCGATGAGCCGATCTCGAACATTTCTTTTTTAAAGGCTCCTGTATGGTCATCAATCTCTTTTTAGGATTGTATTGTTGGCAATGAGTTACCTTCTGACCAAACTTCATTATGCTGATTTTACATATAAGGGGTCTTCTTGACCTAGGAAGGTCTTTAGAATCGTTACTTGCCTGCTTTTTATTCTCAATACGACTTATAGTGAAATGATGATGACCAACAATACGTGCAACTGTCACAGCGACATACCGGCTTCCCTCCTGCTGATTATCTGCCATCTTGCTGAAGTTATGAATTGTGGATGACCAATTACAAGGTGTCAATCACATTAATTTATAAACATGGTTTTTTAAGTGTTGAAAACAATGAGGATCACAACATCTGTTTTAGTGTTTACGAGTACTGTAGCTGCTTGTGCAGATCAGAACTGATAGAGTTGATATTTATTGATTAAACTCAGGTGATATTTAAATAATGTTTAACTTGTTCTATTTCAACAAATTATTTAACAAAAAAATAAAAAGTGTTGTTTTTAATTTGAATTTCAATTTGGTGTTGCAATACTTTTTTCCAGGTGTATATTATCATTGGCCTAGATATATCTGCTATCAAAATAACTTTTAAAGATTAAAAGCAAGATAAGATACGGCCGATGTATAAAAGGGACTGAATCAACGTCTACAGGTAAATATCGACTTTTAACTACGGTTGAAGCTGTTTTTTCACAAATATGTGTGTTTCAAATATCACAAGTAAGTCTTATACATTAATCGTATTGAAGGGACTTGTACTTATTTAACGTGCCTTTTTTAACAGAAATAATCTGTAGTATTTTAAAATTTGCTAGCTGTTTATCCTAGTTTCAAAAAAACCATTAACGATTAGTATTCGTTTTTTCACAAGCAAATTTATTTATCCAGGTTCATGTGTTTTTGTCACCTTACACTTCAATACTATATATTTTCTTTTTAATATGAAAAAAACACATCTGGTTTCCCTATCTTCCCTTTTTACTTTTACATTAATTATTTAAAAGCGTGTCGCAGAAAAAAGGCTAATTAGTCATGTCAATGTAGCATACATTTAATCCTAACCTTGAGGTAATTGCAACAGAAGATTTTTTAAGTTTTAATCTTTAGCATTATGACCCATTATTACACAGAAAAAAGTCCATCAAAGGTAACTTGAGGAAAACTAAAAAAATCATGATTTTAACATTCCTATGAAGATTTACATTGATATAGAAGATAACTCTGCAAAAAAGGCAGAAAAATCAATAAAGTTGATACAAAATTGTAACGTTATGGCTTCTATTGAACAGAATGCATTGCTTCCTGATATTTTAGCCGTGTTTAGAGTATAAAAAATAACTCTGAAGGTGTCTTCACATCTTTTATCAAGCTACAACCTATATTTCATAATTCATTAGTTGACCATTTGATAGATTTTTCAGCATGTCAAGGTAGAGAATCTAAAATTGAATAACATTGATTAAGCATATATATATTCTTCTTTTTGTGGTTTAAAGATTTCTTTATACAACAAGGTAGATGCCGAAAAAATATAATTTACAGATAAAAAACAATACCCAATCTTCACATTATTATTTCAAAATGGTCACAAAGCCTTAAATTTCCAATTTTGTTAATAAAAATTTGAAAAAAAAACAAATAACAATTTCCATACCACTTCACTTTGTACATTTCATGAGCAGAAGATTATATAATATAGTCAAATATGAACTTATAACCCCATCAAAGAATCATATTTTGCATGAGTTTAAAGAAAATCAACCAACAAGTGACAAAATAGACTCATTTTTGCAGTGTTTTCTCGTGATTGCCAATCAACATATTAAATAAAAAAAATATTTGAAGCTTAATGTTAAAACAATTCGACGTGTCAATAAAAAAATCGAATAAGCAAAATATTTCAAAGTTATACTCATGCATTGCTTAAAATATTTTTTTCTTCTAATTTCTGTCAATAAAAGACGTTTTTACACTTGTATACACATTTGTCTGCCACTACATAAAATCACACAGGTTCCCTTAAATTTTGACCTCATAATTCAAAACATTTGACGTCACAACTAAAAAGTGATTGTTGCTTGACGTCCAAGGTTATTCGGAGGTGATATAAGGTCATTTGGAGGCACAATACAGCTAAATACTAAAATTGTAAATACGTTTATGTATGAGTGTTGTTTTGCAGCGACGCCATGTAGGATAGTCACGAAATATTTGAAGTGTTCGACCCAATCTACGCTTTATTTTATTTTTTGGCCTATTTAGTTAAAAGATAGCACCCCATTATTCTTTATGACTGCATCTCTAATTGATGACTGGGAACATACAATATGGTCATCATTGGTTCTCTTCCGAACGGCAGTAAAACCCTTGTCAAAGTGGACTTCAATTCGGTTGTGCGGGATGGATATCATGTATAAATTCACAACCACATCCGGTGAGAATGGGCAAGGCAAATATGACGCCTTTTGAGAAGGCGTTCCACGCTTACTGTTTGATTTCAACCCTTGCACCAACTCTGTAGGTGGCCTGTCAAAAGGTAAAATGTCTGACTTTATCCAAGTTACCTTCCTTTTCCAGTGGTATTATACATTTCGACTTTCTACTATAACTTTCAACACGCCTCTATTACAGGACCAGTTGTATTTTATGAACTCATCTCTCTCCTGAACATGCAAAACATGTTTGCTAGTAGACGTTAAGCAACCAACAATCAATCCACCAATTACTTATTCTATTCAAATAATTATCTATTCTGTAAACCTTAATCAGACGCAGAACAGCTGACACTTTTGTCAATAACTGCACCTTAAATGCGTTCAAGAATACATTAGAAGCGAATGGTAAATCGCAATCATTTTTCTGATTTGTCATACGATGATGACATTAAGATGGTTATCTTATAAACAATAAACTGGAAAATAATCTGATGAAAGAAGCAAGAAACAATTCATAATTTCTAAAAAAAAAAAAGAGGAAGTAGCATAAGTGAGTCAAATATCTACAAAGATAAACAAAAACGATGTACGCAACTGCATACCCCCATATGGCCTTAAACACAAAACTAATATCGTTTTCTAAGTAATGAAAGGCTTGGGATGAAAAAGAGAAAGAAAACTAACGGCCTGGTTGAAACTTAAACGTTAAACTGAGACTTTTTTCCCAATATTTGTGGTGTAAAAATGAGTTATGTAAAAGGCAATTGCATTTATATTTTTCTTACAGGACTTAAAAAATACAAGAGCCATACCATACTGCCAAACCTATTGTGAGTATTTAAAATAAATGCTTAAGTTAACAGTTATCGTTTAACTTGATAATTACCTAGTTTTAAGCTAACCTGGCCCGAAGGGCCAAGTGAGCTTTTCTCATCACTTTGCGTCCGTCGATAACTTTTACAAAAATCTTCTCCTCTGAAAATACTTAGCCAAATTAAACAAAACTTGGCCACATTGGGGTATCTAGTTTAAAAAATGTATCCTATGACCTGTACAAGCATCTAATATGGCCGCCAAGGCTAAAAATAGAACATAGGGGTAAAATGTAGATTTTGGCTTATTTCTCTGAAACCAAAGCATTTAGAGCAAATCTGAAATGAAGTAAAATTGTTTATCAGGTCAAGATCTATCTGACCTGAAATTTTTGGATGGATCAGAGAACCCGTTGTTGGGTTGCTGCCCCTAAATTGGTAGTTTTAAGAAAATCTTACCGTTTTTGGTTATTATCTTGAATATTTTTATAAATAGAGATAAACTGTAAACAGCAATAATGTTTAGCAAAGTACACATGACCGAAATGGTCAGTTGACCCCTTAAGGAGTATTGCCCTCTATAGTTATTTTTCTTACAATTTTTGGTAAATTTTAGTTATCTTTTACAAAAATCTTCTCCTCTGAAACTACTAAGACAAATTAAACCAAACTTGACCACGCTCATCATTAGGGTATCTTGTTTAATAAATGTGTCTAATGACCCCGACTGCGAACCAAATTTTGTCATGAATCCTTCTGTGTCCTTTGCTCAATATACACATAGACCAAGGTGAGCGACAAAGGCTTTTTAGAGCCTCTAGTTTTAACAACGAGGATTTTCGTAGTTTGATTAATGCCAAAACAACTGTTTCCAATTCAAGCAGTGTCGATTTGGATTTTTAATAATTGAAACTTTTACAGGTAAAACTTTTCTATATCAATCGATTAGGACTATCTAATTAGAAAAAAATCTTTGGCAAATATAAAGATAAAAAAGTATGGTATAATGAACAATAATACAACTATCTATCAGAGAGCGATCTAGCACAAATGTAACTGAGATGCCCATTCACTAGCCTGATTTTTTTTTGGTTTTCATGTCAATGTATATCGGTCATTTCGCTTTAACAAGGGTATACGAGTATATCCATCATTGATGTTTTTGTGTTTACATCGTTAGAAAATCCCTAAATAAAATGGTGTAGGGTAAATTAAAACCATCCGCCTGGTTAAAATTGTCACATCTGATGCCTAGGGTAAGTTTTGTACGAATAACAAAAGGGAAGTTGTAGATATTCACTACTGTATCACTTCAACAATATTAATGGTGGTAATATTGTGCCAATTCTACAGAACAATCATACTGATTAATTCGTAACCAGACCTGAATATCTTCTTCTGTATTGAAGAAATCAACAGACAACATTGACTCAGTTGTACATATTTTGATGTAGCATTTATCAATTGATTGCAAACTATAAAAATATCTTCTTTTTTTATTGTGTACCACAATTGATGTAGCCCTTATTACTTAATTGAGTAACATGTAATACTGTTTTTATTATATTGTAGGTTCGAAATGAACATTGTGAAATAACGTCTCGTTGGGAGACGAATAAGCCATGACAATCTTCGTCTTGTGGAGGAACGAAGTTCATAGCACCTACAAAATATTTCCACGTTTCACAAGTGTCGTATCGACTTTGTCAAATACTTGCTTGGTTTTTTATTTCTTATTATGTTTTTAAAAAGTTATTATAGTTCAATGTCATGTTTAATATAGTATAAATTATATAATTTTTTCAACTGCAATTTTACTGATAAAATATTTGTTATTAATAGCATTATTCTATGTTTGCCAGTCTTATTTTTTTACTCTTCTCAGCACTGGCCTCCTGTGAATATTTGATCGTTGTGAAAAGATACAAACAAAAGCGTTGAATGATTTTGTACATACCATACATTAAAATGTTGAACAAGTTTTAAGTTAAACCGACCGTGGCTTATGTTGCTTGGCAAGAATATATATATAAATACACGTGTAGAAAGACCTATTTAAACGTGCTCAATATCTTTTAAAGCACAAGAGCACTAAGAGAGGAATTATTTGAAGAAATAGCAATACTTTGTATAAACGATATGTTATACAAAAAAAGAAATTGGGAGTGGAAAAATGTGAATGTAGAATATGTGAAAGAAACAACAACCCGACCTTACAGCCGAAAATACAACAAACTGAGGTGGGTCTCGGCTGGCTTCCTGATACATATGTATATTAGTTCATTAAAAATGGACGTCATACTCAACTAAGAGCAAAAAAAAACCCAAATAAAATCAAAAAGCATACATACAGTGAAACTTAGTTTAAAAAGAAGACCGAGTCCGATGCCAGAATAAGTAATAAAGTAAAGTGAGAAAAATTTCGATTATACACAAATTAACAAAAACTACTAGTAGTTACAGACATGACAGCTTCAGACCTCAATTAAACTGATTGAAATAATAAGTTATTCAAAGTTTTGTTTTTTGCAGTTGATGTTGGTATCTAACACATGTTTTCAAAGATCAACAAACATAATTAAAATTAAAAGAAAAATAATTCTGTGAACGTAAAAGTGAATGTTTTGATGCGGGTAAATTCAATGACGAAAGGTAAATAAATAGATTTATACCAGCAACACCTATGACTTACGTCAGCGTGTTTTCCTTTTTATAATCAACAGATAAAAATAGATCTTTAAAATTCCCATTTCTAAAAAAACTACGACAACTTTATCAATGAAATCTCATGTACTAAATATCTTAATTTTTATTTATTGTTTTGCTAAACAACCTAAGTCTAATGAAAAATTCAATATTTTGTAACCCTTTTATATTGACCGTTCTATGGCATATCAACACGTGAGGTCTTACTGTACTATCATGCGTTGTAAAAATTGATAAAAGATACCGGAATTTCATTGCGATACATAGGACGCGTGATTCATTTTCATTAATCTCGACACTGCACTGAAATCAGTAAAGCAAACATTAGCATGATTAATACATTTAAGACACAATCATTGACATACTTTTTTTAACCATTTAATCTTGTCACACTGGGAATTTTCATAATCTGTTGTATCCAATACTTAAAATAAACGCAATATGGACTGACAACCCTTAATCATGTGGGGTACAGTGTGAAGTTACGTACGAATAATTAATATCTGTATATAACAACGTGTTTAAAGTTCATATGATACTTCAAATTAAAAACAAGTTTAAACTGAGTGTTTCATGTACATGATAGGCTACGATTTACTACAAAACACGCGTACATTCACTTTTATTTTTAATTAAAAAAATCAATTATTGACTCATATTAGTTTGAAAAGGAAGCATGATGAACATAGGCCTTGCAGTATTAAGTTTACTATTAATACTAGTAATTGGAATTTTCATTTACTATTTTTAGCCATGAATTCCATAAACTATATTTAAACTAGGACTTTTAAGAGCTATTTTTAAACGTGATTTTTTTATCACTCACATGACAATATAACTTAATATTCCAGTGACCTACAAATAAGAATATTGTCAAATGTTGCCGGGTACACTTAGGTTAGTTATTTGTATTTCAAGTTAAATATCAAACGAAGAACCAATTACCTTTGCTTTTGATTGTATGATTATTTTTTTATATCAATCATTTGAAATAAATATGCAACATATATTTCTTTTAATGTCTTCTGAAATTAATTGATGAATTCTAAACACATGTGTTGTGATTTTACTGTCCTATTACTTTACTGTCCGTCAATCTAAAATTATATACTATATTTCTACATATTGCTATGCCGCATATTTCACAAGAGTTGGCATTTAGTGTAATACACACGCCGTCCGTCAATCTGTCTGTAAGTACGTCTACAATTTGTATAAGTTTTCCTCAATAAAATGTTATATGCTTGAAAAAGGGGGTCATGTGTATACCATGGTTACATTATCTAGTTAATAATAATATCAAATCGGTATGATTTACGTGTTTTCATGATTTAACTAGGTGTTACGAATTATCACACATCAATTAGTTTATGGATTCAGGAAATTGCAATTCTAGCTATAGACTATCTTTATATATGCTATTGTAAATAAGCTTTTGTCCTAAATAAGTAGACAGTTTAAACAATACTTTTTAAGATAAAAAAAAACGGTTTTGAAAGGATATAGGTCTATATTTAAAAAAGAAATCAAGTGGTATCAGAACTCAATTAACTGTTCACCGAATTGACCCGTATACTCAGGTATTTAAGAGGTTACGTACATTAGCCTAGTATATCAAATGAAAAAAACCGAAATACAATGTATTGAAATTGATAAAATACGTCTGGATAAATAAAATAATCAGTCGAAATGACCTTCGAATACTGGCGACGGCTATATATTCCTAATACAGAAAGATAGATAGGCTAGCACGTGCGATGGTTAAAAGAACGACGATTTTATGATTGTATGACAACATATTCTAGGTATGAAATAAATATACAACATGTGTAATAATACATGGTCAACTAAAAGAATGGTTTTGTTTTGTATCATTCAGTCACCCATTCATCAATAGTGTTATCTCGGGGATATCATTTTGAAATTTTACAAAAAAAATTCTGTTTAGTTTTTCAGTATATTTCCGTGTAAACCCTAATACATCCTATCCTTCAAACCGATACATTTTGATAATAAATTCGATACCTCTGCAGCTAATGATGGTTTAAAAAACTTTACGACTTAATTGATTAAAATTGTTTTACTTGTTCTGATAGTTTTCACAAAAATACTGAACTCAGAGGAAAATTAATTCGGAAAGTCCAAAATCGCATGCTTAAATCAAAGAACAAAACGCATCAAAACCGAATGGACAAGAACTGTCATATTCATGACTTGGTACAGGCATTTTCAAATGTAGAAAATAAAAGTATGGTATAATTTACACTAATAAAACTCTCTATCAGAGGGTGAACTAGCACAAAAGTAGTTAAGATGTCCATTACACTAGCCTGATCTTTGTTGGTTTTCAGTTCAATGTATGTCAGTCATTTTGCGCTGCGTTGACTCCAAACTTTTACAAGGGTATACGAGTATGTTCATCTTTGTTGTGTTTGTTTTGACATCGTTAGAAAACCCCTTATTAAAATGGTGACTGAATAATGCTATAGGGTAAATAAATACGCGAACCATCCGTGTGATTGAAATTATCACATCTGATGCCTGGGGTAAGTATTGTAGGATTCACAAAAGGGAAGTTGCAGTTATTTACTGCTGTATCACTTCAACTATATTTATGGTGGTAATATTGTGCCAATTCTTCAGAATATGCCAATTATATTGATTGATTCGTAACCAGACCTGACTATCTTCTTCTGTATTGAAGAAATCAACAGACATCATTGATTCAGTTGTACAAAATTTGATGTAGCATTTATCAATTGAGTTCAAAGTATAAAAATATCTTCTTTTTTTTTTATTGTGTACCACTATTGATGTAGCCCTTATTACTTAATTGAGTAACATGTAATAATGTTTTTATTATATTTTAGGTTCAAAATGAACATTGTGAAATAACGTCTCGTTGGGAGACGATTAAGCCATGAAAATCTTCGTCTTGTGGAGGAACGAAGTTCATAGCACCTACAAAATATTTCCACGTTTCACAAGTGTCGTATCGACTTTGTCAAAGACTTGCTTGGTTTTTTATTTCTTATTATATTTTTAAAAAGTTATTATAGTTCAATGTCATGTTTAATAAAGTATAAATTATACAATTTTTTCAACTGCAATTTTACTGATAAAATATTTGTTATTAATAGCATTATTCTGTGTTTGCCAGTCTTATTTATTTACTTTTCTCAGCACTGGCCTCCTGTGAATATTTGATCGTTGTGAAAAGATACAAACAAAAGCGTTGAATGATTGTGTTTATACTTTAATTTAAAATGTTGAACAAGTTTTAAGTAAAACCGATTGTGGCTTATGTTGCTTGGCAACAATATATATATATAAATACACGTGTAGAAAGACCTATTTAAACGTGCTCAATATCCTTTAAATCATAAGAGCACAAAGAGAGGAATGAAAAGGCATAAAATTTGACGAAATAGCAATACTTTGTATATATGATATGTTATACACAAAACGAAATTGAGAGTTAAATTTTGAATGGGGAATATGTCGAAGAAACAATAACCCGATCATACAGCTAAAAATCCCACAACCGGAGATGGACTCAACTGGCCTCTACATTAACATGTATATAAGTTCAGTAAAAATGGTGGTCATACCCCCTAAAAAGCAAAACAATAACTCAAATAAAAAAGCATACATACAGTGAAACTCACTTTAAAAAGAAGACCGAGTCCGATGTGAGAATAAGTAATAAGAGATAGGGAGAACAGTGATACACAAATTTACAAAAACTACTATCAGTTACAAACATTGCAGCATCAGACATTTTTTTGTCAGACCTCAATTAAACTGATTAAAATAATAAGTTTTAAAAGTTTTGTTTTTGGAAGTTGATGTTGTTATCTAACACATGTTTTCAAAGATCAACAAACATAATCAAAATTAAAAAAAAAATATTCATTGAACGTAAAAATGAATGTCATAATCCGGTTAAATCCAATGACGAAAGGTAAATAAATAGATTTATACCAGCAACACCTATGACTAACGTCAGTGTGTTTCCCTTTTTATATTCAACAGATAAAAATAGATCTTTAAAATTCCCATTTCTAAAAATGTAATAAATATTTTATTTTTTAATTTATTGTTTTGCTAAACAACCTTTGTCTAACGAAAAATTCAATATTTTGCAACCCTTTAAAATTGACCGTTCTATGTCCATATGTCATATCAACACATGACGTCTCATTGTACTATCATGCGTTGTAAAATTTATCAAAGATACCAGAATTGCGATATATAGGACGCGTGATTCGTTTTCAATAATCTCGACTTTGCACTGAAATCAGTAAAGCAAACATAAGCATGATTAATACATTAAAGACACAACTGGGAATTTCCATAATCTTTTATATCCAATACTAAAAATAATTACGCAATATGGACTGATAACCCTTAATCATGTGGAGTACAGTGTGTAATAACGTACGAATTAATATTTAATATCTATATGTAACAACGTATTTAAAGTTCATATGATACTTCAAATTAAAAACACGTTTACACTGAGTGTTTCATTTAGTGAAACCAGGTTCAATCCACCATTTTCTACATTCGAAAATGCCTGTACCAAATCAGGAATATGACAGTTGTTATCCATTCGTTTGATGTGTTTGGACTTTTGATTTTGCCTTTTGATTTTGGACTTTCCTTTTTGAATTTTCCCCGGAGTTCAGTATTTTTGCGTTTTTACTTTTTACCTGATAGGCTACGATTTACTACAAAACACGCGTACATTAACTTTTACTTTAAAATAAACGAATCAATTATTGACTCAAGAAACCAGTTTGAAAAGGAAGCATGATGAACATATGCCTTGAACTATAATATTTTACTATTAATAAAATCAGTCGGAATTTTCATTTACTATGTTTAGCCGTAAATTCCATAAACTATATTTAAACTAAGACTTTTAAGAGCTATTTTTAAACGTAAATTCCTAATCACCCACATGACTATATTACGTAGTATTCCGGTGACCTACAGAATAGCAATGGTATTATTTAGTGTTAACGAATATATGTATTTTAAGACAAATACAAAAGAGGAACCCATTACATTTTTAAAGTGATTGACATGATATGAAACCAACTTTTTGTCAACACTTTATACTGCTGCTTGATTGTACTTCTTGTTTTTCTATTTGCTGTTACTTCTAACAGGATGCCAAGCTGTCCTACCAAAACACATGCCGATTCAATAGTACAGTCTATGATTTGAACCTACCGGGAGCATTGAGAATAGTTAAGGTTAACATTTAAATAAATAGTAAGAGGGATACATAGAAACGGAAAATTAGGCTCTAAGAGAACCAATGTACAGCATTTTTAAAGTTGATATAATTATAATTTATCGAGGGCGGATTTACGCGGGGGCGTAAAGGGCGTGCGCTCCCCTTAAAATTTGCAAAGCATGGGTTGTCTTCAACATATTTTAGTATCAGAAGAGACACTTCCATCTTTTTTAACATTCAAAGTATATAAAACAGTCAGTTCAACATAATCAACGTGATTACTAATCAACTGACCGGCTATGATTTATTTAATTATATAAATATTATATACTTCAAAGGAAGGTATCAAAGGCGGAGCTAAGTTTGGTGAAAAAAAAAGGTTTTTAGCAGTTAAAGTACAAACAATTGTTGCATTGTGTTTGCGGAAAATCCATTATCATGCGTGCCACACTCCCTATGTTAGAGTTTAAATAGTTACAGAGAACAGTATAAATAATCAAACATGAATACCAATAAATGTTCAACTAAGAGTATTTTGTAGTTTTGTGCCATTCAGTTGTCTATTCAACAAATTTTTTTTTTGTATCCAATATAGCCCCAAATCAAATATATTTCTACTCTCTGCTCCAATATAGAAATATATTTTTTTTTCTCTGGATCTCATTTTCCTTCGTAAATCCCCAGTTCAATCTCATTCTATAACAGTTATTTTTATAACTGGTCCATGGCCATGAAGCTATATAAATTATTCCGCTGTATTTTATATATCTTAAACGTAAAAAGGAAAATCTGTTTAATTCTCTAGAAGATTACAACTACTACCAGACTGATTAATAGACGTTAATAAAGGTACATATAACGACATTGACATTGGCCTAATTTTTAAATAAATTGTTATCAATTCAATTACAGTGCCAAAATAAACTCCCCGTAAAAAACCTAGTAACTATATCTTTCATTCCGATACATTTTGACCAGAACTTCGATACCTCTGTAGCTTATGGTGGTTACAGCTATACCGATCCTCGAGTAAATTTAGAATATGGTTTTACTGGCCCTGCTAGTTTTTCCTGGTTAACGGTAAGACTTTTTTTTTAAATGACATAACATTTATTGGACAGATTTTATAAGCAGGTAGTTTATTCAGGTCGGCTTCAACTTAATGTTTTATTGATTGTGTTGTTGTGTGGAATGAGTGTTAGTTTGTTGAAATATATTCCCAATTGTGTCTTGTCTAAGTTACGTGTAACGATACAATGTTAACCCAATGTGTTTTAAAACGTTCATAATGGAATGTTTTTATGGTGTGGGTGTGTATTTAAGGTCGATCTAAATTTCAATGTTTATACAGCATTTTGTAAACCAAATATTAACAATACTAAAAGCAAAAACATAATTTTTTTAAAGCTTTAATATAAATATGGTTAACTGCATATATCAGACGTATCAAGTTAAATTTGACCTTGTATTGAATTACTGTTCACAAAGGTGTATATACAAAACAATATTAATATAGAATGGTTTAAGGTAAGTGCATTATATAAAGTAAAACAGTAACTTTGTTGGTTGTAAAAAGTTAATATAAAATTCATACAGCGGGCTCTAGCCGAATAAGACAGAATGTGTTTAATATAAGTATTGGATGATTACTATCATAGTTCCATTTTATGTTAATATGAGGTTTTATTTAGTTCTATTACGTTTGTATTTTTTTCTTCAAAATTTTAACAAAAATTTCAAAAAGCAACCAACCATCAATTAATCAATCAAAATTTGAGAGCTAGCAACGAAAGACATTTTCGCTCTATTTTAAATTGATATATGTGACTCTTTTCTTTAAAATATTTTATAGCAATCGAGAATGTGGCCCTGTTATAGATTCGAGGTTATTTTATTGGACCTAGGAATCGAGGAGTAGAGATCCAATACAGCTGATCTATAATATATAACAGGGTCAACACAGACACAGCCAGTTTATAGCACTGTTATTTCATGTTTATAACTTACCTTGAAGTTAAGGAATATACAGAAATTCATATCTGAACATGTCTTTTCACCACCCGATGGATTTTTTTCCAACATTATCAGATGAAATTTCTGAATTATCATCCAAGTACTTACATATAATCTTATACTTTTACAATTCATTTTCTATGCTACATATTGTGTATTACTAGTATATTTTGTCTGTTTGTCTTTTTTAAGTCATGGCGCTGTTTGTTTATTTTCAATCTATCAGTTTGAATGTCCCTCTTGTACCTTTCGCATCTTTTGTTTTATCTAGCAAATAGAAGATACCACGGAAGGATAAATCAGACGACAGTTTAGCTTTTCTTGCTTTACAATCGTCTGAGTACTAATAATTGATCAACGGCAATAAAATAGTCGTACTCGAAAAGGCTTTAAAATATTTCCGTTGTAAAACACTGAATATCATGCAGTGAAACTTTTTTTATAATATAGAAGTCAAAAATATGAGTACAAATGTATGTTATGCATAATGATACGTCCAAAATTAAATTGCGAGCAAGTGTTCTGAAGTTATTTTCGGCGTTGAATTCGGAAGTGAACGTCATGGGCAGCCGTATTGGCCCCCGTTTTGGTGCTGTCCAAAGTTTAATATTAGCTCCTGCTTTATATCGATAGATCAACTTCTTGCACATGCTAATTTATCCGTATTGGGACTGATTTGCCCATATCATTGAAAATAGTATACTGACATGAATTATCATTGATATTTGTTATATTTTTAAATTGACTGTTTACAAAATTTTGAATTGTTTTGAATAACTAAGGCTTTTCTACCTCAGACATAGATTACTGTAGCTGTATTTGGCAACACTTTTAGGAATTTTTGAGCTCATTGCTCATCAACTTTATACTTTATTTCGCTTTTTTAAACTTTTTTGGATTCGAGCGTCACTGATGAGTCTTTTGTAGACGAAACGTGCGTCTGGCGTATATATGAAATTAAGTCCTGCTATTTATGATGAGTATAATTATATATTTATTATACTTAGAATAATACTAAGGACAGATAATGAAATGTATAATTATTGTTTTGGGCTGTTCATTCGCGTTTTATATAATATATGTGAAAATTGATTTTATTTATATCGGCGAATTTCAATTGATCTTACGACGGAAATTGAATAGCGTTAACATTTATTATTTGGAAACATGTCATTCATTCATTCTAAGTCTTCCTTTGTAATTCTTTCCCTCCTTCCTTTATGCATTCATTCAGGTGTAAAAGTATGCAAAATACGGTTTAGAAATAATAGGCTATATATTATGATCTACTGCATGATCTCCTGAATGCATATATTGCTTACTCAATATGCTTGTAATATTTGACACTGGAATTAAAATATCCGTTTGATATCATAGCCATTAGCACATGCGTTACTTCTTGTTTTTTTTAGAAACGTAATCATAAAACTCTGATTTTTTGTTAAAGACATATCTTTCTTGGTTAATATTCATATACGGGTATACTTTGGATTCATTTATTTTCGGGGGTATCAACTTTCGTGGACATTTGATTTTGTGGTTTTGCCGATTTTTTTAGAACAAAATCTATAACAAAATTGTAATTCGTTGAACAGTTGTACTCGTGGTTAACCTGTACCTACGAAACCCATGTAAAATGGTATCCAACGAATAATAATGGATCCACAGTAGTGCGCTAGCTATTGTGGTTGTTTTCAATTTTATGTTACCTTAGATTTTTTAACAATGTATATGGTCATTGGAGATGTAAATTAACAGTGCTTGATATTTTGAAATACTACCTTGTTCCGGTTGCATCTTCTATTTTGTTAGGTATACTACTGATTGTATGTATTTCGATATATTTCATGATATATTAATATCTATACACTAATTTTGCTTAGAATATCTGTAAGTAAACACATTCATTGAATATCGTCTTTACCTGAATATATATCAATACAAATTTTTCAAAATACCTTTCATTTAAACTTAACTATGATGCAATTAAAACAAAATGACAATTGTTAAGTGTAAGACCATTGTCAAAACATGGCCAGTTTTTGGTCACAATATTTCCTCTTAAATGTTTTAAAAGAAACGATTATACAGAATCTTACAATAACCAATTGAATCAACGTTTACATGCCAATATCGAAATAAAGTTTTCTTACATTTCTCTGTCTATGCAATTCGAAGAATGAGTCATGTTAACAAATACATAGTAAGAAGTTTTTACCATTACTCACTCGTTCCCTTATACATCAATGTGGTGGACCGTAATGGGAAAGATTTTCCAGATGTGATATCTGTGTCGTGTCATTACGCAAGAGGTTTGGCTTGCCATAACACCGGGTTCAACGCACCATTTTTTTCTTAAAATGTCCTGTACCAAGCCAGGAATATGGCAGATGTTATAAAATTGTATGTTTCTATGTATGTTTGCGGTACTTTTTGTAACATTTTAGTTTTTCTGTTGTTACCTTGTAATCTTTTTATAGTATGTGTGTCCCTAGGTTTAAGTGTGTGACCCGGATTTGTTTTCGCCTACTTTTTTTATTTATGTTTAAAAAAAAATGCACTACGAATTAATTGTGGTCTCGGATCTAAGGGTGACGTCATCAGATAAAGCTGATTTTTCCGTGACGTCAACATTGAATATTCAGAGGACAGCGATAACAATTGATGTCATAACAGAATTTTGACTGAAAACTGAGATCAAACGTCAGGAAAAGGGTGAAACATGTACGAAATAGCTTCTTTTTTTTTTTAGATATATTTAAATTTCATAATTTATGTAAAAGAAGTGTTGTTCCAAAGGAGCAATTCGACCTACAACATTGGTCTAGAGTTGCATATACAAAGTATACATCTTCCTATACATGCTATATATATCTTTACTTTATCTGACATTACCTGTATTGGGCATCTTTCTATTTTAGGTTTGACAGGATGTTTTACAGTTTACTAAATGTGATATCTGATGGAAAGATTTCTCAGCCTATGGATGGCATTTTGTAAATTCTATATGATGACATGTGGTATACTCTAACATGTTTAAACATGTTCTAATCTACCTCTTCAAAAAATACGATTTAAATTGAACAAATTATGTTATGCTTTTCAAAGATATCATGTAAACATCAATACCTATTTTTTTGTTATTGTCTTATATTTCCAAATTTTACAGTCAGCAATTTTTTAGGATGTGTTTAATCTTTCAGATACTTTTCCACTTCGGTAAATTCCGTATTGTTTCTTACTCTTCTTCAGTCAATACGTTTAGTTAATCTGCAAAATTTCTAATTTAAACAAGACTTAATGCTTTAAGTTCCTAACTGTTCAGGAAGTGTTTAGATACAAAATTCCCATTACAAAAAACAGTAAGTTTCCAACATTGGACGTTTATCGCAATAAATGGTTATTAATGATGAATCTGTTAATTAACAGTTTAAAATAATCAATAAAACATGCAATTCTTAAGTTATAGAAAGAAAACTAAACATTAATTTGAAGACATGCATGACTTATTTTGTTTATAAATACAATGTAATTTATTATAAACAAGCAAGGAAACTGAAAATAATTTACTTACTTTCAATAACATTTACCAGCAATATTCAAGGCAAAAAATTTGATGCAATGGATAAACAAACTGAGGTTTAATTAATAGCCACTTAAAGTTATCCTGCAAAATAATAGAAATGTCGTGGTAGGTCAATATTTTCCATGTTTCACAAGTGTCCCTTGAAATAAAAAAAAAAACAGGGGACTTGCTTGGACAGAGATATAGTTTGTGTGTGTTTTGTTTTCCTTAATTTTTTTTTTTTTTTTTTAGTTAAACATTGAGTAAATCAAATCATCTATGTATATATGTTTGTTCTTACTAGTTATAGTATGTATGGTATTCACTTCTCTGTTTTAGAATAACAAGCTTTTTAAAAGACTGTTCTAAGTTGATCGCATTTATTTCAAGGAATTTAAATTAAAAAAAGTCCATGTACTCGTTTTGAAACATTATCAATTGAGAATTTGACGGGAATATCCATTTTACCAGATTTGTCATGCATTTAACATAGACAAAAAGATTTCCAAGTCATTTTTAAACTATATTTAATGAAATTGTGAAAAAAAAATAGGGCGGGACCATTTTCGATAGCAATACATGGCTAGCATTAGATGATTCCGAAACTCTGACAAAAGTAAAAATGAATTGAGAGTAGCAATCATCATGATAGACACACTATTCTAGAATGTTTAACGATACCATGGGTTTAATTATTTTCGATATTATATTTTTTTCTTGTTGAAAATAAATTTATAAATAAAAAGATCTACAGTGCAACTGGTCTTTTTCGACATCTGCATATTCAAATATCCTGCTTCAACCATCACATTTGTTCTTGTCCCAAAATACGCATTTCCTTGCAGAAAAAAACCTGAGTATTCCGACACCCTGCTTATTTCGACATTTTTCCTGATCCCCAGTGTATCGGATAGCACAGATTACACGATATTTTTGTTAATAATATTTTCACAAATGCCAACATCAGCCTTTCTTTGTATTTAGTATTCAGATTTGTCATTTCAACCTGTCAATTAAACAAAAACATCTGACGAATATAAATGCACCCACATTATATGTTCAGATTTTGATTACTACATAAGACGGTTTTATTTTTTAAATTATCAATGTATTTTATTTTGATGTACACCTTTTATTGCATACTTTGATTAAATACAATATACTTTGATAATGAGGGAAAATAGGTTTTTCACTAAGTCTAGATGTAGGCATATCTAGTATACGAACTATAGATTATCTGACGACTGTATGTATTTACATTCAAATACTAGTAACATAAACGAATTCAGAGCCTTACTGAATTCAATAAATTAACTGTTAAGAACTAAAAAAGACTTTCTTTTTGTATCGGGGAATATATTTGATTGTTTAAAAAAAACAAAATATTGAAATTGCTTCTATTTCTTTGTGTTATCAATGAAATCTTATGTATCATGTGTATATTACTAATTAAAATTTATATTAAAATGAGTTAAATATCATCATTAATATATATGTGTCACACCATGTAGCATTTTAATATATGATAATAACAAAATATTTGAAACAGCACATTTGAATCGGGCCAACGCCTGCTTAAAGTTAATTGAAAGATACCAATGAAAAACCCAATAGTCGGAAAAAAAAACCTGACAATAACCTTGGAAAAAAAAGAAAATAAGGTCAATGGACAAACACAGCAATGGGTGACTATGCTGAACGCATCTATCCAATCGAACTAGAGATAAAGGATACACCAGGTACAGTTAAGTCGGCCTCATATCTTGACTTGCATCTATATATTGACAATGAGATTCGGTCGAAAACAAAACTTTACGACAAAAAAGACGATTTCTTAGTGGGTACATTCCAGCAGCACCTGCATACGGGGTATATATTCCCAATTGATACGATATACATGCGCTTGCATTTCCCATCATGATTTTCTTGATAGAGGCTTGCTGCTCACAAGGAAGCTATTAAACCAAGAATTTCAAATGGTGAAGTTGAAATCACCCCTTCGTAAATTTAACGGACGCCATCACGAGTTGGTTGAATGTCATGGAATAACCGTTTCACAGATGATATAAAATACGTTCCTAACGTCGTAACTACAATCCCCGTCTTATTTATGAATGTGATCTACCGAATAGACCAATACCGGCTCTTCTAAATTCAAGGTTTGAGACTCATTACTAGTATCTGAAAAAAAATATTCGTTCAGTTCAATAGTTCCGTGGATAAGATATATGTATAATTGAATAGTATTAATAAAAGCAATCAAAACAATAATTTTGTTGCAGAAAAGTAAACTGTGTTGTGGTAGTCTAAAATAAATATTGATTGTCATTGCTGTTCACTTTGACAAATACATGTTATACACAAATATTAATAGCCTAGTTTGAATGGGACGGTTAACTAATGTTCTACATAATATAACACAAAACAAATTAATATAGGTAGGTTAAGGTGACAGCACAAATAACGAATCAAAACATCAGATTGAAAATATATATGTTAAATATAGATCCATTCGAGGTATAAAAGGTATAAACAGAAAATAATTCTGCATAATTATTTGAATTAAGTGTACATTGGTACAGTTTTGACTGTTTTTAGCTACTGGCTTCAACCCACATGCTATGATATAAGGTAAGCCAACTTTGTCTCAAATACAATAACATTCATATTAAAATTTATGATTGCATCCGTATTTTCGTGCAAACACTAAATGAAGTGTTGTCTAATAAAGAGATTAATTGATAATGGTTTAATTAAGTCTTTTAAAAGTCCTAAATTTTTTTTGTTTTATGGTTTTGTTTTAATGTTTTTTTGTTAATGGGAAAATGTTTGGATAACATCCGTCTGATTCAGTAGTTAAGAACGATTTAAAATGAATAAATACGATTCAATGCAAAGCAACCAATAGTAGAGTATTGCAACCCTAACATAAATAAGAATATGTAAACACTTATAATAATAAAATACTTGCTGAACGTTAGCAAGTTTATAAAGTTTCACATAAATAATTTCACGATTCTTCAGAAAAACAAAGGATAAAGTATGATATAATTTTATTATACAATTGATAAGTTAAAAGAGAATAAATAAGTATATCCATATCAATGATAATTCATGTCAACCCATAAATGTGGACAAGAGACTTTTCTAATTAGGCTTATTTAAGTTAAATCTCAATTCAATTCTTTATTACTTTAAGCAAATGATGCTCATCAGTACAAATATAATAAATATGCAAGTACAATATATCATAAATAAATACATAAAACATACATAACTGATAAATGAATACATCCGAGAAGAATAATAATCTATATTAAGTATTGGTAACTTATGACATGTCTGTTCTACGTTTAAATGCATGGAAAAGAAATTTACAAAGGTTACATATGTCTTTTACATTTTCTGTGCTCAACAACTGTATAAGCTTAAATGACGATGGCCACTTATAATAATATGGCTTAACATACTGCCTCCTAATTGCATTATAACAATCACACTGTAAAATAAAATGAAACTCGTCTTTTATTGTATTTAAAGTACATGGGTTGGTATTTTCTTTCTGAGTGATCTATTAACACCGTGATATCGTCCTGTTTCAACAAATAAGTTATGTGAAGACAATCTTATTTTAGTTAGATACACTCTAAAATTCACATGTTTATTAATCTATACAGCTTATTACATTTCTTAACATGTTGCAATCTTGTAAAGGGTTTTACTGACACCCATTTACAAACACGGACATATAGCAAAAGGAAATAGGCTGAATTAATGAGACGGTAGCAAATGGAATCACATAAAGCAATGAATATTTCTAAAGCTCCACAAACAGTCTGCAGCAATAGGCAGTTGACTTAAAAGTAGACCGATCTTAATCAAGCGATATAAAACAATTAATACTTTTCTATCAGTCCCCGTAATAAAATATCTAAACATTATACTTTTTCAATCATTAGACTGCCGTTTTTAAACACAAGAAGGTAACATATAACACAGAAATGATAACTCTCAGGGACAGTTTTAAATGAAACAAAAAAGGCTAATCTTTTACAACAAACTATTGTCAATAGTTTTTTGACTGAGATTAGTATTTTTCAAAATGGGCCGGATGATTGAAAAAAGGCAGAGGATTATTTTATCGAAGTTAAAGGTGAGTGTTTTGGTGTTTAAATTGAACTTATTCATAAGGATTATAGCGCTGCTCACGTATTGATGTGACCATATTATGTCTTTATTTAAATAGGTTATGAAATCTCCGGAAATCAGAATTGGATTTTAAATTACGAATTATATCCGTTTTTTTAGAAGTATGCTGGTAAAAGTACTGTGTTTTTGCCATCAAGATAAACTATGAGAAATTTAAAAAACAAAACAATACAGTAACAACTTTGTGATCTTGAGACTTTGCATTAGAGCATTATACATAATTAATTTTCTTTTATATATTATTTCGTTGTTTTTCTCCTATAGGTGAAGTGTTTCTCTCAGTTTAAGTTTGTTACCTGAAAATTGTATTTGCTGAATCGAATTATGTCTATTGAACGGCGGTATACTAGTGATGCTTTTCAGGAAAGGATATTTCGTGTACAATGTTTTGCAACTTTAATATGAAATTATTCATTTCAATAAATAATAGAGATAGGCCATTTTGTACATGTTCAAAGGGGAAACTGATGCAAAGCATTATTTTTTACTGTTTCATTGCATTTGATAGAAAAAGAGGACTTTGTGGCAAATAAATCAAGATTTTTATATTATAATTGTAGTTTTGATACAATTGAAGTTTGAAAAGTTCGTACAAAAATGGCAACAGAAGGGTACATAAACCTTAAAGCACCATAATTATTACTCTTTATTTTAATGAAAGAAACTTTTGTAATTGTCAAAACAAAATTTAGATCAAAAGATTGATTAGTAGGATGCTAAAAATCTAATTACAAACTATTTAGTTAAATTTGGAACACAGAATTTATTTCAAAATAGCCAGAAGCAATTTGTGTTCTAATATCTTGATTACAATACAATGAAATCCTACCCTTGTGTTCATTCATGCGTAGTAACTTAGTACACGGGAAAAGTATGTACTATGAAAATAAAAAGGCAAGTTCAAGCAATATGATTGGACGAGAAGTTGTAAGAATGTGCTAACATTGTGAAAACAGTGTAATCATAATTTGAACAAAACATATACATTATACTATTCATATTTTCAATCGGAATTTCCATTAATTATATTTAACCATAAATTCCATAATCTATTTTTAATCTAAACTTTTTAAAAGTTATTTATAAACTTAAATACCTGATAACTCACGTGACAGTGATACGTAATATTCTCTTGACATTAAAATTTTAAATTGTAGTTTGCAGTGTAAAAGGGTACAATTATATAACTGTATTAAAAATTTAATACAAAAGCACGAACAATTAACTCCTAAGAGAATGTCGCGAGGATATCTGCCAGTAGATAACACGTTTTTTCCAACTTAGAAATAAAAATCACATTTTTTGTTTGAATGTCTCCGTTTTAATAAGTTTGTGTATACTGTTTACAATAAGACGTATCATCATACCCGGACTCTTGACTCCGAATCCGAGCAAACCAATCTTAACTGTCCTTATGTAACCAGTACTCATTAAATCCGCTGAGAGACAACAGCTACCGATTTCAAAGCATTTGGTTAAACCGGCCGGAGTTTGATTCCACGGTCTTTCGCACTCGGGGCGAAAAAGCTACCACGAGAACATTTTTTTTCAACTTTTCAATTTAAAATAATAGGATTAAATGTCGAAATGTCAGGGTGTCTCGCTTTTAAGGTTTATATTTTATGATAAAAAGGGCATCTATCACTTTCAACTAAAATACAACGACCCTCCCAATGCAATGCCTTCTTAAATTAATTGAACTTTTATACACGTATTATGCTGCGTACTGTTCTATTCGTTTTCTATCTTTAAATAAATAAAAATTTTCTGCTTTACAATTTTAATGATATCAGATGTGAATAATTTACGCTATTTATATTTAAGCAAGATGTAGGGAACTATTAAACATCACTTGGTCATTATTCATTTATCGTGAAAAAAAATGAACAACTTGTAGCGTATAACAAATAAAATTTAAATGTTTTCTTGGATTCACGTTAAATCTTGGCTTTCTGGAAGAAGGTTTTAACTATAAGCCCCTTTTAACTCTTAAACTTTGTACTTTTTTTCTTTATGTTTAAATTAAAAAAAATAAAATCTGAAAAAAACTATTTTGCGCAGTATATGGTGGTTGCATAAAGTTTTACTGACTTAGTTTTACTTATTCACATAAGAAATCCTACTGGCTCCGCTAGTTTTTACTGTTGAACGGTAAGATTTTCTTTTCAGAACTAACAAAGATTGCTCTTTTTTCTCATTATTTTCGCCATAAAATAGAAAATGAACAGTAATATAAAACAAAATCTGTATAATCTGTTAAATTATATTTACGATGACATTTTCTTTCGACCTATCATGTTGTGTAACACAAAATGTTAATTTGAAATGCATATATAAGCATGAACAGGACTATTCAATTTGTGGTATAACTCTCCACGTATCGATTAGTTTAAATTGATGCTACCGATTCTTGAAAAAAACGTCGTGATATCAAATGAAAAGATATCACTTCATTTGACTTATTTTGTAAAATCTATGACCTCTGACTGAATACGAAACAACTATTCAGTATTGTTGCATTAACCTATATTGCGAAATCAATATTATTATGATTTCATTTGCAAAGCTTGTGTTTTTGAAACTTCAATTGACGATGGTATATTTAGTTTGACATCAATTGACTGTGCATTTTTTGTTATTTATTCAGGGTATATTGAATTATAACCTGTTTTTTCGTGATATTACGTATTGCGATACAGTTTTTCCTGTATGTTTTATAGAACTTATTTGTAAGTTTTATGTTAATATAATCCAAGGATATTCTTTTGTGAGAAAAGTACAAATGTTATAAACGTGTTGCCGTCTAAAAATAAGGTTTTTATTTCTGTTATAATTAAATTCAAGGTAATTTTTAGAGTGTTAACCGCAAATTTTATTAAAAACTTTTTTGTAAAGCTTTAAATGGACCAAAGAAATGTGGTTAAATATTCATTGATCAAATGATTGCAGGTAAAATATATCTGTCTAGGTCATATTAATCATTTCTTTTTTTAACTCAAAAGTTCCATTTGATTCTATGGGCTATGTATTTTAAGAATCCAAAAACATAATCGGTGACCTAATTGCATTATATATATGGTAAATTGAGTGTCTTTACGCCCTTTAGGTCAGAATTTGCATTATATATTTATTGAAACATTTGTATTATACTGACATTCAACGTTGTGCTGACTTTAGATAGAAAGGTTTAAAATCTAATCATTTATTTAATAGCTTTTTAAAAAAAAAAATATTAGTTAACTTAAAAAATGTTACCCCACTTTTTTTACATCATATTAAATTTTATAAAAATTACTTTCATGAATTGAATATAATATTGCTTCATGAATATTATCGCTAAAATCATACTATAGACATAAAAGGACATCTTATTTAGTTACAAAATCTGCGATCCGCTTAATCAAATCACTCACCTGCGATATTTGTAAAAAGCAAGATTAGGGATAGGTCACTTGCATTTAAAAAACAAAACTATGTAAACGATGTCAATTGTGATAGCTGTGTAAATGTCAAGCAAGCAATCGCAAGAAAACTTTAAAAGATAAACATATTTTTTTTAACAGAAGTTTAAACATGTACATCAACACAGACTGTCGAAGTAAAATTGATACCGATCATCATTTTTGTATCCTCCAAATTCGTGTAAAAACAAACCAAAACATTATCAGTATATTTATATTCTAAATTGAATTGAATTGATTGATTTGGTTTTACCTTATGTAATTGAAAATAAAATCAATATTTGTACGTTAAAATGACTGTTACCAATCAAACAAAAGATTGAAAATTACAACATTTAATATTGATTTAACCGACATATAAAAGAAGTCGAGGGAAAATATTCCTGTATTATTCACACGTCATTGAGCTTACTTACAGTTATACTGTTTTTACCAGCAATTTATCGTTACAGGTAAGGTCTTATTTTTGATTTTAGTTTCTTGTGTACAATTTGGAGGTTAGAATGGTAATTATGACCACTGAACTAGTATATATATTATTTAGAGGCCGGCTAAAGGACGCCTCCGGGTGCCGGAATTTATCTCTACCTGAAGACCTGTTGGTAACCTTCTGCTGTTGTCTGTTCTATAGTCGGGTTGTTGTCTTTTTTTCACATTCACCATTTCCATTCTCAATTTTATTTTTATACCGAATTGACGATGATTTATATTTACAAACTCTCAACTGCATTAACATGAGGGAAATATCATATATTAACCTATCTACGATACATATTATAGTAAGATTGTTACTATGTTTTGAGAAATGAAATGTTGACTAAAGCAAATATATGATATTCGCCGAGGCCAAGGTATAAATAGCAGTTGAATTTCATGAACTGACGTAAAAATTAACAATTCCTTATTATATGCAAAAATTACTTGTAACATGTTTGAAATTGCTACCTGTTTTTTTTTACTTAAAGGGAAACTTCGCAAAAAAATCAAAAAATGATATTATGTTCATTCTGTATAAAAATGCTCAAATTTATAAATATTAAAGTTTTATTCCGCTAGATAAGAGATCACCATCGATTTTAAATTTTGAGTATCATTTCTCTGCCTTCCGCCATCTTGTTATCTTGTCCAAATAAAAATCACGATATGTCTATAAACCACAAAGAAACAAAACTACAGTAACCGATGTAGTCTTAATTACGTGTCGATATCTTGTCAATCGTACGGTTGTTTTATCTGACTAACTAACTTGATACGGAAAATGTTCTTATTTTTTTAATAACCATATAGTCTGTTATTTTTAAACTGTTAATATTGGAATTAGTTAAAAAGTCAAAGTTCAAATCATAAATAAGTGTTCCGTGAAAATTGTTTTCGAAAATCTAATTTGTTCATAATTCTTTAAAGTAATATACTTTATTCAAATAAATTAGGATCTTCGCTCCACTGATCACCCGCATGGCTTAAGGTATTACTCCCAAAGGTATTGTGAGGGGTGTAAGGTGACACGTCCAGGTATTCAAGCGATTTCCTGTCGGGCTTGCAAGTTCATGCATCGTTTCACTTCTGTAGGTATTGATCAGTGTACACGGCCGATAACTTATAACTTATAACTTTCCATTTTGAACTATCAGGTTCTTAATAGAATGGTACTTGTAATTTATATTTGTGTATTGTCTGTTTTATATTGTGTATATACTCTGTATGTACTGTATATTTATGTATTGCAAGTAGTGAGACTTTAATAAAATATTGAATCTGAATCTGAATCTGCATGTATAATATACATCTCTGTCTTGCGTGTCCGAAAGTGATATAATATACTAGTCATTACTTAACTCATACGCTTGTTTATAAATAAAATTTCTAGTGTAAAGAATATTATTTATAAAAAAAAATGATACCAAAAAAAAAATCAAAAAAAATTGAAGATATACAAATATACGTATTTTTTCCAAGGGTTAATTTGGGAAATTCAGAGACATATAATTGTAGTATATGTCTCTGGGAAAATGTAATATTTACTCGTTGTCAATAGTAAAGGACATAGTTGGATCATTCCAGAAATGTTGATTAAAAAAATGTGCGCACTTGTCGACGATTCGTTTATACGCCCGGATAGAAAGTTACGGAACTACAGCGCAATTTAAAATATATACATGTATACATTGAACATAAGAAAGAAACATACATTTTGTGCAAATTGGGGTAAAAGTTTTGTAAATAGACTAGTCCACGTATACCAACAGTATGTAATCATCCAATTCGATAGACTATTGTATACCAAAAGAAGAAGAAGAAGAGGACCAATTTGATTTAAATACAGGTCAATCTATAACTTGCTTTGGTACATAGAAGTTATGAACATAGTAAAATCACAGATTTATATATCAATTAGATTGTTCTCGAATAAAGAAAGAAATTCGTCATCACCACAATTGTTCCGACATATGCAACTGGACGTACACTAATAATCCCCGAGGATGTGAATATTTTCTAGGAAAGCTATTGAGTATTAAAGTTTCAAATCATTTTCGGGATTTATTTTCTCTCTTGATATTCAATGACAGCAAATCTAAAGAATAAACTGCTTGTCAGATATTTGTCCGCTTTAGGGGTATTCTTGCCAGTTGAACAGACTTATAATTACATTCGAAAATAGGGAAAGATGACATTAAATTCGTTGTCTTTTGTTTTTAAACATCTTTGGTCAAATAGTTATTAAGTATTATAGGTTGTGAGACGAAGACTATTTTAATAAGGACGTCCCCGATTATGATTAAATTTGGTTGACGTTTTTCACACTTGATAAAGAATATCTATTCGTAATTTTTCGATTCCATTCCAAGAAGACCTTAAATTTGCTGTCAATTTTTTAAAACTACTCAAGTAGAAAAATATTTTTTCTTTATTCGTTCATATTATATTCCGCTTCGGTAGAGTTATCTTCAGTGAGTTCCAGTTATTAATTTATACGTGGCTTTTAAAAAGTCTAAATCTAAGTGTTCTCATTCATTTATTTCCCTAATAAAGACAAATAAAAATACTTTGGTAAAGCTATTTATAATTTCTAAGTTCTCCTTTTTATTAGACATCAATCAAGGACAAAAGGTGTAAATCATTTCAATCGGACATATGATTTAAGTTTCCCGTCTTTAACCGAAAATTATGTATTTCTTAGTAAATTAACTTATTTGAATTCAAATAAATAATAGCACCAAACATAATTAAATAATTCCACGGCGATCAATTTTTATTTGTCACCAACTTGAATATATATTTTAAATATGTGTATTGAATGCTCCCTTGTCTTACAATTCACTGATCCGAATAGACAGTCACACCTGGCAAGGTGTGCCCGAGAGGCGTGGTTAAACACCGAAGTGCAAATAACAATTTACCTTTCAGCAAGCCATCTACGAGTATTGCCACAGAATCGTGAATACACACATCGTATCAACCAAGTCATAGCAGAGATAGTAAAAGGTCAATAAGAGTACACCAACATATTGTCTTTACAGATTATTGTACTGTTACTTTGTTCACCCAGGAACATATATATTAACACTGTTCCCAGGTTCACCTTATCAGTCCGAAAATATATTAATTAAAAATAAATTTATAACTTTTTGTGTTGTCTACAAAAATAATTCGAATATCTACGTTTAACATAGACAATTTATCTCATGAATATGTACAATTGAACGCCTGTGCGTTTTATCTTCTTATTATCGGATGGTTATTTAGATATAGCATAAGTCATCGGCGCGCTTACGATTACGTTAAAATATGATTAAAAACCAAGACTTTTAATGATTGTATTTTAAATCCCGGCATGCAAAAACCAGGAGAAAACGTCACGACCTACAGGAAGTAGTTAATATTTTTTCATTAAATATTGAATTTCTCCTTTATTACTGCACATATAGCGATAAAACTTTGTGAATATATATATTATGTCATAATGAACATATTTAAACCATAAGTAAAAAATCGTGAATTTTCCCTTTAAAATATCATTTCCAGTTACTCACTTTTAAGAAAAGTATTAAAAAGTTTTTCAAAAAGTCAACAAAAAATATGAAAACGGAAAAGGCACAAATCTACGTCATTGACATTGCCTTGGGATATTCATATATTAAAGTATACTGTTTTTTTTTTAAATCTGATTATTACCTCTCATGATTTTTGCAGCGTCGCATATATTCTATCAAAAAGGATTTTCTATGATTTTAGCCAATTATAAGATAGAAAATTACCAGTCATGTAATCAAATGTGTGATTTATTGTTCATTAATATTTGTTTGAATATTTGAACATATGTCAAACATCTCAAACAAACCATAATAGTTGTATGACTTTTTCGTGTTTGTGTACTTTTTTTATATTTCGCTCTAATGTTAAGTTTTACTAAATTGAAAGATCTTTTTGTCTTAACTTAAAAAACTCTTTTGTAAATGTATTTGAAATCGTTCTTACTGTGAAATAGCTTCTTGTGATGATATGGCGTTAACAAATCACTAACTAGATAAATAGTAAATGGGGAAAAAAGCTATCTACGAAAGTGTAATGTATTTCACACCAGTTTGACAGACTGTGTTACAAAATGTGCATCATCTAGTTTCTCTTGAACAGTCACTTTCTCGTAGTAATTACATTGCCTGTAACATTTACTTTTGCAAGTTATCACTGACAATTAATTTCACGAGTAACATGAAATGGTTTTTTAAGATAAAAATCCGTAAATTTTTGGAAAAGTACTTATTATTCATGTTAAACCATTCGGTTTGCCGTAAATTTTATTTTTTATCTGTTCATTTACTTAAAAAACTTTATGTAAATGAAAAAAATAGAATTATAACAACATGTGTACCATGACACCATATGAATCAGAATATATGGTTTAAACACTCATCAGTGGAGCTCCAGCTAAAAAAAGGTAACAGTAGTATACCGCTGTTGATAATCGATAGAGAAAAAACAAACTAAAACTGAGGGAAACGTGTCAAATATAAGAGAACTACGACACAACAGATACACAACAGCAAAATGTAACACAGACAGAAACGAACTATAATGTAACAATGTTCATTTTCCTGACTTGGTACAGGGCATTTTTTGAAGAAATGGTGGGTTGAACCTGGTGTTGTGGCATGCCAAACCCGCGCTTTAATGGTAGTGTTAATTATAAAATGAAAATGACAATGATACACGACATCTGTTTACAATAAATAAACAGATAAAAGGGAGACACTATAGGACAGAGAAACAAACAAATAATAGACATAAAAAAGTCACAGGTTAACAAATATTTTTAAACACCAGACGCGCGCTACGTCCATAAACAACTATGCTCTGAGGTAAAGAGTTTGAAAGCCAAAACAACTACAAAGTTGAAGATCGCCGAGGACAAAAAGTTAAAAAAAGTTGTGAGGTCATGGTTATCCGCCTGAGACAAAAACATTATTATCAAGAATAATGCATAATTTTGCCAAAAGTAAATTTCTTAAAATGACTATAAAATTAATATACATGATTAAGCTAAAGTGGTGACTAGCTATAGAATAAAAAAAAAAATAACACCAAATGCATAAACTTCGGAGTTAGATACACTGACTTTCAATTTGGCTTCAACTACATGTGCTGTTAAAGCTTTTGTGAGTAGGCACAAACATGCAATCAGCTGATTATTGATTATTTCTATAATAATAGTAATGGGTGACGAGATCAAGGTCAAAAGCAGAGTCGTCTCATTAAGAACAAATACTGAGAAAACTATATTAAAAAGAGGGTCGAAGACAAACCGTCATATTGCTTTCGTAAATAATGAATGATAAGCGCCATTTTTTTTTATTTCATTGCAAAATGCGTAATAGTGACCCCAGGCAGAAAGCTGTTTCTCCATTTTAAAATGAGCAAAGAGCATGGAATGATATGATTATGTCGATTGTAATTATTAAATTGGATGTTTTGAATCGGATATAAAATACACATTGAAAAGGCAGTCACGTTTTATGACAATGAACCTTTTAAAGATAAATATAATTGACTTTATGTAATTTCTTAGGTAATAGCAACAACGCAAAAAAAATTGAGAAAGGAAATTGGGAATGTGCCAATGCGACACCAACCCGCCCAGAGAGCAGGCAACATTTCTTTTAATATTCCCAGCAACATTGGAACATAGTTGTGCCGTCAATAAATAAAAACAACAGAAGTAAAACTCTGTTTAATAATCATAACTCGAAAAACAAAAACCGAGAGAAACACATCGACTTAAAGAGAAAGAACAACAGAAAAATTGTCTGCAACAAAAACAAACGTCAACTTTCATAGCAACGCATTTGTTCAATACCAACTGCTATATTCCTGTATTGGTACGTCAATCACAACAATCATGGCAAAGCGAATAAAGAACCTCATATACATACAATGTTTATTTACGTCTAACGTTAACTATACTGTTTCTTACAGGATGTTTGATTAATAAAAATAAGAAGATGAAAATGTTCGAGGTAAGTGATTGTGTATTTATCTTAATTATTATTTTTTAATGTTGTGTCGTCATTCTCCTCTTATATTGTATGGGTTCCCAAGGTTTTGGTTTGTGACCCCGATATGTTTTTTTATCGATTTATGAGTTTTGAACATCGGTATACTACTGTTGCCTTTATTACGTGTACATTTATCCATTTAAAAAGACAGTGAGATCAAACAATGATGCTGTCATTATATAAATAAACATAGCTGAGAGGGTGATAAAGCAGATTAATATTGTTACCCCGAGAAAACTTAGTCAACCGCGGCGTAGCCAAGGTTGACACTGTTTTTTCGAGGGGTACCAATCTGCTCTATCAGTCTCTCAGATATGTGTTATTTAATTTATTATGCTAAATGTCCTATCATTATTGTCTTTTACAGATACATTTTATTTGAAAGAATTTTCTATGACGTCACGTACATAACAACGTTATGGGTATTAGAAAAATCAACAGAAGTGAAGCAAAATGTTTTTGTTTTTTATTGACATTCAAATAATAGAATCTTAGCCAAAACGTAGAACTTAATAACTTGATGTGAATTCAATTTATCGTCCTTTAAATTATCGATTTTTGATTGGTCTGGGCGAGAGGGTGTCATTCACAAAAAATGTCACCCGTTCAGTCATGTGATAGAGTAAATTAACGCCCTCGTATCAGCTAATCGAAATATGGCATTATAACAGGAAGCATAATAATACATTTTGTCATTGATATGTGTTTTATTAAGTTTTGAATACTAGTAAACACACGTTGATAATTATTTTGAGTATTCCATGTCCTGTATGGATTTAGGAATACGTAAAGAAATCCGAAATTTAAGTTGATGATAATTTAATTGTCACTAACTAAAGAGTAAATCTCTACAAATACATTTCTTATCAAAATTAGTATTCATCAGACTTATAGTGTATTTGGCAGATTATATGAACAATGTCTTTAATGTAGATAATATATGCGTGTCGTATACCAATATGACAGATGCATTTTCCATAGAAAACAGAAGTCAACTCTGGTATTTGTGCAAGATGCGGGTTTCGTCTTCAAAAGACCCATCAGTGACGCTCGAATGAAAAAAAAGTTTAATAGGCAAAATAAATAATACAACATATAGACAATGTGGTTTTTTTCTATTTCATTTAAAAATACATATTTGAGTTTAATATGATATTTTAAACAACCTTTTCATAAATCTGTTTCCGAATTCTCTTTTTTTCTTTTTCAGATAATTATAAAACATTATGGATTCTGGTCCTGATGGAGGACGTTAAATTCCATCAATTAACAAACAGTCGTCTGGTGGGAGAACGACGTTATACAATGATTAACAGTAGCAAAATACTTCCACGTTTTACAAGTGTCTTTTAACATCATCACAGACTTGCTTGGCTTGTATCTGTTTAAAACTTGATATGTTAATATTTTGCACCTGCAAATAACCAGTTTATCATTTCAGACTTTCGATGACCGGGTTTATTATTTTGGACTTGCAATTACTGGATTAATTTGTTTAAACAAGCGATATCCTGCATTATCATTTTAGTTTATAACCGGAACTATCACTTTGGACTTGTGATAACTGGATTGATCGTTTTGGACTTGTGATTACCAAATCTATACAGCTGAACTTCCAATAATCATATTTATCATTTTGGACACCTCCAGACTATTCTTTGAATACATGAAAACAAAAAAGTGTTGACAAATAAAATATTAAATCCATTTAAAAAATAAAAGTAAAATTTTTCTTACAGTCTTCCTTTAACAAGTATATACATGGAATTAACGCATATACATGCAATATCAGTGTTTAACACACGATTGGAATTTGCACAATATGTTGTCTTGATTTCAAACTATAATGTAAGCTTTGGGTAAAAATAAAAATGAAGCAAAAAAGCGAATGAAGAAGGAGAAGAGCGTGATCTTAAATTAAAAGAATAATTGAAATCGTTTATATTATTTTCGATTTTCGATTTTTTTTAAATCAGCTCACGTCAAATTGATATTTTTGTTTCCTAATTCCATGAAGGACATAGTTGAAACAAATTTTACACTAGTTACCCGTGTTATAGGTTCTTTTGAATTGCATGGTATGACATTCAACTTGAAATGACCTTGGAACAAATCCCTTGCACCAATCTACGTATACAACGCAGACAAGTGTATATGTAGGAAGTAAAGTTAACTCTATTGAAAAATCAATGTACAAGTATTGTAATATACATGTATTTCAATTAATTGGTTGGAATCAGTTCACTTTGTCTTATAATGTATTCTTTAAATAGAGAATTCAAACATATAGAACTTTAAAGATGAAAAACAGAAAAAAACATGGTTAGAATATATTTAATGTATTGTTGAACCTTCCCACATTTTCTACATCACCTATTGAGTCAGTTTTTTTTTTTAATACAGATCAATATATTTATTTTAAATTTCACAAAAAAAACCACGTTTAAAATTATACAAATCATAATGTCGTATGTATAAAGAGCTATAATTGTATGGTGTGTTTATATTGCAATCAGTGAACTGAACAATGTGTGTTCAGCTTACATTGATGTTATACTGAAAACAAAGTTATTTTTGCGGATACTGTGTTTCACGTTGGGGCTTTCATGCCAATTTCACGGCCATTCAATTTTGCAGTTTTCAAATAAACTTGATGTAACCCAATGAGGTAGTTCAAACCAGTATCATAGTGATAGATTCAATGTGACCTCTAGTCCACTGTTTGTTATATTTTATATCATTCATATTCAAATTTCAGTTAAAATTTCCATATATGTTTCCGCCTTTGTTTTTCCATATTAAATAAAACCATCAATTAAAAAATGATTGAAAGCCGGAAGCTAATATTGAATCATCAATTATAAGACGATGAAATATAATGATATGAATCAAAACATAAAGAGTGGTCAAATAGAATTTAATCTTTTTTCAGAATTTTAAATGAAAATTTTGGTGACACATACGTTGAATAGAACAGAGTTGGTTCAGAGGTTCACATATAAAATCATTCAACAAACATATTGCGTCCATGTATGTTCCTGTGAACCTTGTTTGCTAAGGATGCTTCATCTCATAGATATACCGACATTTGATCAAGATAAGTCGTATATATAGGGATAGACTGTAATGTTTAATCATCGTAACCACATTTCCGTCCTTTTTCCCTAATATCATAACTATCATATTTATAGATGATGTGAATGATGGAATCATAATAAGAAAACCTGATTAGGATGGCAGAATTGATGCTCAGTCATTTTGTTCCTAGATAAAAGGAAATTTAATTTACGAACATCATATATTTTATCTAATAATCATATAAAAAATACTTGCATATGTTTTATAATAGTTATTCTTTAATCATGAATTGTATTTAAGAAAACAGATGTTTTATCACAACAATGTTATTTCCATAATAACTTATTTGAATGAAAACCGTGTTTAAAACAAAATCATTGCATGTGGCGGTAGTTCAGGAATAAACCGCAACTGGAAAAAAGTTACGTTTTATATTCAGATTAAACTTGGTTTTACGTTTTGTTAAATATATTACCATACACATTACGATATAAATATTTCGCATGTACACTATTTGTACAAACTGACATTTAAAACAAAGAATTATTTTTTTGATTTTTAAAAAAATAAACAGACATACAACCCACGATGTTTCTTACTGATAGTTTTCCCTTTTATAGACGGATTGTTTGGCTAGGTTGATATGTTTGAATAACCCAATTGGTTTGGTATGACTAGGAAACAGAACACCCCAATCAAATGTGGACAAAATGTTTTCCAAAATAAAATAAACATTTAAACAACAACGTGCACAGGGACCAAGCGCAAACACGTTTGTTTTTATTTACGTGCGACAACTTTATCAGATTATAGGAAAAGAGGTTAGGAAAATTGCATCTAAATAATGATCAGCCATTATACAAACATTAAATTAGTAGCTTTTGTGTTGCTTTGGGTTCTGAAAACGAGTTGTTTGTTCATTCTGAGAACGGTATTTCTTTAGTAACACAAATCCAAGTGCATGATCATAACATTCTAATTATCCGACACCTTTTTAATCAAGCGATCATATGTTTATACAAACATGATCAAACCTAATATAAGATATGATTCGTGTAAACGCATTCGATTTGAAAATGTCCTGTTATTATATGTTGTGGTTTTAAGATTTTAAGATACTAGTAATTAATTAAAGTGTATTAGTCTTGTTTGCTTTATATGTCAACCTTTTGTAATTTCCTAGCATTGTTGTCAGTGTGTGTTGTTTCTGTCGATACTGCGACCTATTACAGACATTATAAAAAAAAACGCGTTTCCATATATATTTCTTCTAAAAATGTTAGGAAATTGCTTTGTGCTCTTAGTTTTAACCTGATATTTTTACGTTGTGTATGATTTTTTCATTGGTGTCTTTGATTTTAATGAATATCATTCCTGTCCGGTAAAAACTTTTAAGAGAGGAAATAAGTCTTCTATGTACAACAAATTTTGTTTGATTTGTTAATTTTTGTGATTACAGTGTTGTTACAACTAGAAGATATTGGTCTAAAAAAGTTGTTCTTTTTAAAAATTTGAAATTCACGATATCACTTTTTAGTTTAAACATATTTTATTGTTCAAAATGAAAAATCGATTACACACTAGTATCACAACTTAGTAACGTCTTCTACAAGCTATTAATTTGAAATCTACTATATTAAAGTTGCAATAAGAAATTTAAGTAATGTTTTTAACAATTGAAACTTTCATTTATTCTCAATGTTTTCCTTTGCTTTTTTTGTTATTCAAAGATCCCATTGGTTTAAAGAACTGTAAGCAGTGACGCCAATACTGACGTTTCTAAATTTAATTTTTGATTATTTGTAGGATTTCTTCCTCCTTTTTTATTTACATAGATACTAAAATCATCTGCATTTTATCTGTTAATTTCTATTACATGCTTTTATTTCAATGACAAAAAATGTTGTGTTACAACTTAAATGTATATTTAAGTTACTATTGTAATGTGATGTTAACTCTATTGGACCAACATGTCGTAGTACATCTTGGTGATGTGAACCTGCTTATATTTTTTGCTCACTTTATATTGTAGATCCGATATATGGAGATATATTGTGGGATGCATTGGTGAATATATGTTCTAATTATAACAGAGAGTGTTATTCTGCCGGGTTGGAAGGTAAGTGGAAGAAGAAAGTTTCTGTCGGAAACAATGAAGTTATAGCAAATACATGATTGCCTTTTCTATAAAAACAAATAAGTTCCTGCTTTTCATGTGATACTGTATTTGATTTTCATTATATATACCCTTGACCTTTATTAGTTTATGTGAATTGCCCTCTTTGTTCGTTTTTATTCATTTCAAAGTTTTCTATTAAATTATATTAAAAAAAATGCATCTTCACAGAGTTAATGTTGAATATCACCATTAAATATTAGGATATGAATTGTGCATCCGAATAGTTATCAAAGGTACCAGGTTCATAATTTTATACACCAGACGCGCGTTTCGTCTTGAAAAAACTCATTAGTGACGCTAAGATCAAAATATTTAGAATGCCAAACAAGTACAAATTTCATTCTTTTGCAAACAGTAAATTTATACAAATGGCTATATAATTGATATTCATTTCAACATCGAAGTGCTGATGTGATACTCTCGAGGACGAAACGTCCATCAGCAGTAGAGTAAATAGTCATTAAAGGTTACCGAATTATAATGTAATACGCCAGACGCGCTTCCGTCTACATGATATTCAATTTGAAATTTTTGATATCACTTTAATTTTTTATTAAGTATATTATATATTGTCTTAAAAAATTTAAACTTTGATTTATTCTTCATTTTCTTAATGTTGTCCTTTGTTTTTTTGTTATCTATAGATTCCAATGGTTTGAAGAACGGTAAGCTACTGTCGTCCAAAATTGATTTATCTACATTTGATTTTTTTGCTTACTAGTAGGGTTTCTTCCTCATCTGAAAATCATCTGCATTTTGTCTGTTCATTTCTATTACATGCCTTTATTTAAATGAAAAGAGAGAATAATGTATGTCTACCTTATTACATATTTATTATACTATTTGAATGTGTAATGATGTACCTCTATTGGACCTAGATGTCGTATTATGTCTTTGTGATGTTAACATGCATGTATTGTTTAGAATTGAACAACACGTGAGAGCAATTAAATGCGTAATTCGTGTACCGCCATTACGAATAAACTATTCTATAATTACTTATCGCATTTTTGTTGGCAAGTGTTTTGTTCCGGTAAATATATAGGTTCATACGAATACAAATGCAGCTTACAATACCTATACAAACTTTTTAAATAACCAGTAAATCGGGACATCTGAAATATATAGATGTATATTACCTCCAATGAAATGTGAAACTGTAAAAGTAATACAAGTGCTTGACAAATAAAATTAATTAAGGTTAGAACAAAAAGAAACAAGTAGTGACCAAAACATAACGAGACATAATAAATTTGCTAAATAAATTCAACATAGATATCAGGATTTAAATTTAGTATATCCACCAGACGTGCTTTTCGTCTACAAAAGACTCACCAGTGACGCTCGAATAAGAAAAAAAAAGTTAAAAGCAAAATAAATTGCGACAATGAAGAGCATTTATGATAAAAAAAAATGTCTTTAAGGTTTTCCAAATACAGTTAAGGTAATATTTTTCTGAGTTAGTAAAGACTTAGTATTTCACAAATTCAGAGTTTTGTAAACATTTAATTTATTATTATGACCATATCCATGATAACTCGTGTCAACCCAGAAGTAAAGCTCGAATAATAAAACTTTGAAAACGTCAAGATAAAGTACCTTTAGTTCAAAATAATTAATAAAAAATATATCAGATAATGCCTTAAACTAACAATCCATTGTTTGATGTTATTTAATATTCTACACCTGACCGTTACATTTTTTGACATATTGTTTTTCTTGTTAATTTTCTTTTTGTATAATTTAATCGTAAAAACACTAGTAATTTTACTCCTACCCTACATGCCCTAGCTAACAACCAACACAAACAATACATAGCATTTAAACAAAATTGTGTTTGGTTGTTTTCAAACAAAGACATAATTATTTTCCCAAATCGAATGAAGCTTTGAGTGTTTTAGATTAACACTGTAACTCCTTTACTTATCATGCTTATAGAATTATTGTTGCATGTTTTTCGGAACGAACGCAATCAGATAGACTGCAGAAGCAGATTTTTTCCCGTGATGAATGGTAAGAACTAGTATACACTTGTAGTGATAACAATTTAGCATTATCAAATCTATTTTAGCTTTCTTTTTTAAACAATTCTGTTTCTGCTCCAGGTAAGTCTATATTTATGTTGTAATACATTCCATGACGTGTTGTCCTCTTATGTGAAATGCCATCTTTGTTCTGTTTGAATCAAAGTTTTAATTCTAATTCTATTTCAAGAAAAACATGTTGAAATTACTGATTTTATAAATAAAAAAGTTTTTGTTTTTGTTTGACTACTAGAGATCATCATTTTCAAAACAAAACTTCTAATTGCTGATTAAGAAAGACTTATAAAGCTACAATGTACTTATATGTTGAAGTATTATACTTTCGTGTTGGTTTTGCGCTTACGGTTGTAAGTTATAACCATTTAATATTAGGATATGAGTCTTTTACACTACATTTTTTTATCCTGTAAGTAAAGAAAATTGTAAATGGTTTAGCAAATGAAATCACACGTAGAATTTAAGTCCTTTTTAATTTTAACTTTCCTTTTAGACTAGAATGTTTAATAAGCATTTTTATGCGGTGTTTGAATTTTCATTGATGTTTGATTTTAATAAAAATCATGCCGGTAAAAGCAAAACAAACATTTACTGTTGGCTTTCTTGCGATGTATAGGGATAACAATCCGAGGCGGCGACGGAGTTAAGTATTTGTTTAAAGTTCTGAAGGGAAAAAAGTTGACGCTTCATACTTTGTATGCAAATGCATCATGTTCGGAAGTTCTATCTGGCATAGACCCATTTTGTTAACCATGTTAACCTCATTTCATAATTTTTAGAACACTTTTTTCTTTATATATATACGTGAATATTTCTCTTATTATGTTCCATAGGGTAAATGTGTTGATACATCGATTCCTTGAGAGATATTCATGTTTGTCAGACCGGGTACATTGACCGTAACCTCATTTCATGGAACAGTAATAAATGTTTAATTTACGTTTTTAAGTGCGAATATTAAATACTATTTGCAATAAGTCAATAACATTAATATTTGGTATATGAAATGATCGTAACGTGTTCATGTCATAAAATAATTTAATTGTTCATTGAATTATCTGAATTATTTTTTTCATATGTAGCTCATTTTTCAGAAACCATTTGCAAAAGTTAATCTATAGTTGGTGTATATTATAAAAAAAGTTAAATCACAAAAAAAAAAAAAATCCGAAGAAAATTCTAAACGGAAAATTCCAAATGATAAACCCAGATACAGATAAGACATATAAATAATGTTTTTTAGTAAATTATCTGTTCATATAATAAGCTATAGTAAAAAAAAAATACTTAACAGAAAACGATCAATAACACAACTTTCATATTTATAGATGAAGTGAATGATAGAATTACAAATAGAAGCACTGTGAAAGACGACAGTACCACTAAAGAATCGGGGTTTTCCTGGTTAAAGGTAAGCAGTAGTAAATATTTTTTTCTCTTGTACGACTTATGAATTTCAAATATTTTGTCTTCTTTTCGTTAAAAAATAATTTGTTTTTAATCATATAATCTTTTATTAATATCAATTGGTATTATGTACCCTCTCTGGTTATTCTATGTATTTAAAAGTTTTGTTTACAAAATGAAACTTTCGGAAAAACGTTTAGCACAGCGATGATATTTCCATTTTTACTTATTGTCTTTACATGGAAATGGAGTTAACATCGGCTTGACAATTTAAATGTCTTAGATACTTTGACATATTGCTGTTAATTGTTATGTAGCTTTTTTTTGTTAACAAAAGAAATGAAAGAGAAGCAATCGTACTTTTTACTCCGCTAACAACCAGAAAAAAAGAGTACAATTGTTGATTTTATATAAAATATCAAACCAAAAGCACAGTTGTATTTTTCTAAATCAAAATCGGTTTGAATTGTTTATTTTCAAACAAAAGCAAAATAATTATCCGAAAACAAATAAATATTTGAATCTACTCGATTTATTTCATAATCTTATATTTGTAGATAAACTGTGGTGTTGATTTGGAAATGTAAGTAACATATATTACAATGTTTGATAACTAGAAGACACGTTTTATGTATCAATGAAGTGTTATCAAATATATAAGTAGCTTTTATAAAACGATGAATCATGTCCTGCTTTTCTTGTCATAATATGCATGCTATGGATGTTTCAATCTATTTTTTATCTTAAATTATATTTTCATATTATCTCAATAAATACAATTTTATCTTGTTTGTTTATGTGAAATACGCATTTTGCTTATTTTGAGCACTTGTCCACAAAAGAAATGACAGCCATTGCTTAACGGTCTTTATATAGTTCTATGTCAAAGATAAAGCTCCGATACTGTTGACCTATGCCACACAGTTTATAAGGTCTATCTCTTTATTTTAGGTTTAACGGGAATGGACTACAGTGTGCCTAACTATGATCATTTATAGACTTTAGGCAATTTAAATGAGACATCTGGTGGAATGATGGCTCAGCCTTAGAATAACATTTTGAAAATTCAACATGGATGACTACGTATATACTTTTAACTTGTATTTACAACTTTAAAAAAAGATGTTTCTTTCTAACCAGAAATTGACATTAATTTGATATCTTGTGTATCTAAACATATGGCATTTTACCATTTATCTTAGTGTAATCAGGGATGTACAATAGGACATGAAGAGCAGCCGATGGTGTATGTATTTTTAACACCGGAGTAAAATCCGTGTACACCTGAGTAAATCGAGATAAGGCATGTATTTCTTTTAATGCGTTTCTATAGTAGAATTGAAAAAAAAACTTAACATCGATGTTGCTGCGCATTGTTGAATATTACTTTTTTTTTATTGATTACATTTATTTTCCGGAAGATATGTGTTGACCATGCTTTCATTTTTTAGGGATGAGGTGGTACATTTTTTTTGAAAATTTAGTCTACTAAGTATTTGTTTTGGTAAAATTCTTAATTTGCTGAAAAGTTTAGGTGTTTTGATAATTTGGCAAAGTTATATCTCGGGTAAAGAAGGATGTTGTGTTATTTACACGTTGGTAATAAACGTATAGTGTTTTAGGATTTTCTTGCTTCATAACGAAAAATAATTATTAACGAAGTCTGATTTTGGTTAAATATCAGTGTGAATATCATTTTTAAATTAAAATCAATGCGTAATTTAAAATATATCAGGCAGGCATGTTAATTAACGTTTTTCCCAGTCAACTTCAGAAAAGATAAACAACTTCAGAACATTAGTAAACTGACGGAAATCAAATAAGTGCAACTTAATATTGTGATAAATAGACTACAAAACTGACGAAACTACGGCCTACTACTTCACCATATACATCAACTATATAAAGTTGATTGTAACAAAGAGTGTTGTTTCTTATTTTATTATCAGTGGTTATAACTCATTAAAAGTTTTAGATTCGTTTGCCAAAGAATGTTCACGTCTTTAATTCCGTCCAAAGTATGATACACTAAAACAATATCTGGTTTAAAATTATTTAAGACTTTCTGCTTAACTGTGAATTTATATTCCCGTCGGTACTGACAATCCCCGACAAGTCAAGCTAAGTATACACAATCGAACCTTTTTTTCCAAACTGGATCGTGTATCATTACTTTTGTTGGCTAGTAACTTTAAATATTGCTGTCCTAAATGCGATTTGTAATGTAAATAAAATATTAATCACTGTTAAATTGTGTATTATTTATATTAATAAATAAGCAAGCTAATCTTCGAATTACATTTTATCAAATTTGTATTAAATGTAAATACCAGTAGAATAATCAAAATGTCGTTTGAGGTGTTTATTTTTCATGTTTCACAAGTGTCCTTTGTAGTAAAAAAAGGACTTGCTTGGACTGATAGTTAGATTGTATTGTATATTTCACCAAAAAGGTATTTGTAAAAAAAAAATTATGGAAGTTTTTCCGTATGAAAAATTGTTGTAAATCAATCTGATACAGAAACAACTTCTCAATTATTTTGATCTTAAAAAAACCATTGTTATATTTTTTCAAAGATAAACTTAGATCGTTCATTTTATGCAAACAATTTTTATTCTTGAACTTTAATTTCGTTTTTAGAAATGTTTTTAATTTATAAATGTACGTTTTTGCTTATATTTCATTGTATCAATGATTTTGATTAGTCACCCTTTTTGTTTTCTTTAAAATATGAAACATATCAACAGTATATTTTTGTATCCTACAATTTCATTGGTAATGCTTATTATACAAATCATTTTCCTCGGAATATGCTTGCGTCAAGTCGGAACTATGGCAGTTGTTTCTTTTTTCACTCGTTCCATTAATCGATAGCGTTTAATTGCGTTCTTCGTTTTGAAATTGCTTTGAAGTTCAGTTTTTAGTGAACGTTTTATTTTTTAAATTTGGATTTTGATTTAACTTTGTACATTCGTGACATTCGAAATTTGGTGTCATTTTGTGTTAAAACACAATGCATAATTTTCACAGTTAGAACTTGATTTATAACAAATATATATAAATAGAAACAGAGGAAAATAAAAAAAAAAACATATTAAACCTATATTTCATATCTATGTATATTGCATATTTTGCATTATAAGAATAAAAAAAATGAAAATGCAGTTATTTCTGTGTGTTTAAATTTTGCATTATTAAACATGACACAAAAATCACCGGGCAAACAGGAAGGTAAACACGAACAGACATAACATAAAATACTGGAAAAGAGAAAACAATGAAAAAGAAGGCACAACATTATAGTAAAACGCGTTGGCTTTCGCATTCTTACCGTATACAGGTTGTTTATATACGATAGATATCAATCAATTAGAGATGCAAACGAAATCATTTTTACCAATATATATATCGTGGACTTATTAGTATTTGGAATAAGTGTACAACTAATGTTATTGAGGCCAAAGCACAAAAACCCTAGCCCTTTGTGGCACAACGATTCTGAACTTTTGGTCCTCAGTGCTTTTAAACTTTGTACTTGTTTTGGCTTTCAAACTTTTTGTATCTGGGCGTCGCTAGTAAGTCTAGTGTGGACGAAATGCACTTCTGCATGTTCTGGTGTATTAAATTTTAAACCTGGTGCCTTTTGTTAGCTATTTTTCATGTGTTTCTTTGTCCAATATGTTTTCCTATTTATTTGTATTGTAGTCCTGTAATTTTAGGTTGTCTGTTAAATGTCATTAAAACGGGAGGTTTGTCTTGCAACAAAACCAGGTTCAACCCACTATTTTTTTTTTCAAAATTATGTCCTGTACCAAGCTTAAGTCATGCTGGAATATGGCCATTGTTATAATATAGTTCGTTTCTGTGTGTGTTACATTTTAATGTGTGTTTCTGTTGTGACGTTTGTGTCCTGTTATCTGTGAGTGTGAATTCGCATTGATATGAGACGTGTCACGGTACTTTTCTATTCCTAATTCATGTATTTAATTTTGATGTTATATTTGTTATAAGGTTGTAAGGTTGAAAGGAAAACAACCAAAACGATTAATAAAAAGTATCAAAGATAACATAACCCGACAATAAATCAAAATCAAAACAGAAGGCAAAAACATTATAAGCAAACAGTGAGTTGTACAAGCAAATAAGTTGTGTACGTGTTCATGTAAACAATTGTACACTTTTGTACACATTAACAATATGTACACGACATTTTCATCTTAACCTCCATACATAGTTTGTAGCAATAGCCCGTTGCCTTAAAACTCGACTTATCTAAATAAGGAATCATAAAATCAGTACATACTTATCGATCAAAAACCTTCCGTCTCTAAAAAAGACCATGTTTTTTTATCAAACTTTAGACTGGCGTTAAAAAATACTAGATGTAACGAATTAATCAGCTACATGACTAATATAAAAAAGAAGATGTGGTATGATTGCCAATTAGACACTCCCCACAAGAGACCAGTTGACACCAAAATTAACCACTATGGAACACCATACGGCCTTAAACAATGAGCGAATCCCATACCTTATAGTCAGTATCAAATCCTCAACTTTCCTGTTTTTGACTTTTCTACAACAACTAACGAATTGACCCAGTCTGTCGGTTTATCGACCTTTTAGATTACTTCTTTGTCTACCATTTCTTTTAATGTGCCTTTGGTTTTTTTCTCGAAGTGCGGCTGGTATCTCTCTGGGAGGGTTTATTACAGGAATGACGCTTAAGTCTAATTTAATATGGTACGATTTTTCTAGACATAATCATGCATGTACAGACTTTCGGAAACGATTAGACAGGATCGTCAACACTGTCATAGAAGATTTCACATGTTACAAATAAAGGTAACACTTTAAAAATAGAATGTCCCTTTGTCACTTTTTAACTCTTGATCTGTTGGATTGTGGAGTTTTGATAAGCACTGTTTTAATAACGAACATATTTGAACCAATCTAACTTGTATGTCATTTTGTCTATTCTTTTTTATATTTACAATTAGTTTCTTATTACTTTCAATGAAATGTAGTAAAATAAATTAAAAAAAAATGCACATATGGAAATAAACAAATGTGATATTTGTATTGTAGTTTAACTTAAATATGTGACCAAATATTGAAAAAAGAGGCAGATAAAACCAAAGAGTCAGTAAGTGCATAATAATATGACAATGTCATAGCAAAAACTAAAAACGCCTACATACAAACAAACAGTGTTATTGCCCTAACCACAAGCAAGTCTAAGTCAAAAGCTTGTTGTCAAATGGTTGTTGTTGGTTGGTGTCTGTCATATTTTGTATTTGTTCTTTCGTTAATTGTTTTGTTTTGAATTATGACGTTAGTTTTCTCAATTAAGCACCTGTCCCAAGTCAGGAGCCTTTGGTTTTTGTCTGTCTTGTATGATTTTTTATTTTAGTTTCTTGTGTACAATTCGGAGTTTAGTATATCGTCCTTCGGCTTTTGTCTGCTCTATGGTCGGGTTATTATCGCTTTAACACATCCCCCAATTCCATTCTCAATTTTATTCTAAAGTTGTTTTTTTGGAATTTCCCATAAATTTTGCAAGCTCTTGTCGGCACACCAGAATAATTCAGTGTTTTTTTTTTATATTTATCAAAATTTATCTTACTCTATAAAAATAATTTCTGTATTTGATTGAGAACCTTACAAACAGCATCAACATGCTTTTATGTAAAATTTATTTTTGAATTATCGTTCAAAATGCATAATATCAAGTTTGTGTGTAAAACCTTAATTTGGACACGATGAACGAAATTAGTAAATCTAAGTTAGTAGTTGCATTTATATCATGGGTGGATGCCACTGCAGGTGGACGTTTCGTCCTTTGGGGTATCTTAGAAATCAACACATCGGTGTTGATATGAACATCAATTATATGGACATTTCCATAAGTTTGCTATTTGCAAAAAAATGTTGAATTTTCGAAATGCTTAGGATTTTCTTATCCCAGACATGAATTAACTTAGTCGTATTTGTTACAATTATTTTTAGAACTTTGGGTCCTCAATGCTCTTCAAATTGATACTTTTTTTGGCTTCTTTACTTTTTTATCTACGCGTCACTGATGAGTCAGAAGTAGATTAAAAGCGCGTCTGGCGTATCATTTTATAAGCTTGATATATTTCATAACCCATTATACGGTTTTGAATGCAATTCGATATTATCATGATAATAAACACCGTCTGTTGTCGTTAATTTTATTCGTTTTTATTTATAAGTTAAAATTTTCAGTTATTTTTATCTCTTGTTCATAGTTAAAAAATAAAGAAAACAATAGTTTAACAACAGGGTCACTTATGTTATTCATTGTTATTTTTAGTATTTTTGATGGAAATTTTAGGTGACACAATAGCTGACCTGATCATATATGGTTCAGTGGTTTAAATATAAAAATGAGACATACATTTTGAACATTGTTTATATTCCCGCAAACATTTATTAAACTGGATGCTTTCGTGTATAATTGAGATTAAAAAAAATGTTTTTATTGATGGAACCGAGTTTATTTGGATTGTTTTTTCAGAATGTATGGACAATTTTAGGTGAGTCATGTTAAAGTAAGAATAAATAATTTAACGTAAATTGGTATATATTTTTTATTTCAATGATAAGATGCTCCTCGTCATAGTTTGCTTAGCTTCATCATTTAAACACTTCTTAACTAGTTATCAAAAGTACCAGGATTAGTATTATGCTTTTAATTGATACAAATCAATACAAATTGTTGAGTTAAAAAAAAAAACCAACATATTTTGTTTAGGGGATACAAATAAGAAATGTGATTGGCAATGAGACATGTTCATATATCTACTAATAATTAAAATGGATACAAACAACTAGATGTCACTGTATTGTATTGCCATTGTATTACTTTACAAAAAGTCAGATATAAAATAACGAGATAAGAAAAATTGACGGCAATGAATTCGAAATGACAAAGGTTTGTTTCATTTAGTCACTGTATTTCACTTGATACTACAGATTTTCTCCTGATCTTTAAAGTTGACGACGAAAACATAGAATCAGCAATGGAATCCGAAAATTCAGGTTTGTAATTTATGTCTTACGTTGTTTCTGATAAAAATCAATTATGATATTTTTTGGCCAAAAGAAGGATCATTATTTCATATAATGATCATTTTATTCTATCGACAGGTCACCTACATCATTACTGAGTTTTCGTATGTTAGAAGTTACGACAAACAGTAGTTAAGCTATATTCAGATATCAGCAATCTAATCAGAAAATAAATCAAGATATAAAAAAAACCAATGAAGAGTCAGTTTAGACGATAGAGAAAACGTCTCCTACCAAGCTTGATAAACCACCAAAGTAATACTGGGGCCTCGGTGGCCGAATACTCTATGTGGTTCTACTATCATTACCACTATAGCAAGTCAACATGTGACCGTGGTTGTGAGCTCGAACCCCGCATGTGCGATTACACTTGCCTTCAATCTTGATTGACGAGGGTTGTCAGTTTTCCTATAGAAGGTAAATGGTTTTCTCTGGGGACCCCCGTTTCCTCCACCAATAACAAGTTCTCCACAAAATAGCACAAACGTGCTTAAAAGTGGCGTTTAAAAATAAACAATTATAAGAATTAATTAAAACGACATAAATTCAATCAAAGTGACAGTTAAGAAAAAAAATTCTTTGAAACTAACATTATTAGGATGCTTGATTTCTGGATTGACAACATATTAATTACGTACGGAAGACGTCTTTTTCAACAGATTGTTGGCATCCCAAGGGAAACCAATTGTGTCCTTCTTCTTGCAGACTTGTTTCTCTATTATTACGAGGCTGAAATACTAAGGAAGAAAGATGAGAAGTTAGCAATATCCTTTAATTTTATGTTCAACTAAATAGATGATTTTCTCTCACTAAATAATACAAAATTTGGTGACTGTGTTGAACGAATCCCATCGAACTAGAAATAAAGGATAATACAGACACAGTTAAGTCTGTCTCATTTCTTGACTTGCATCTAAAAACTGAAAATTAGGGTTGGTTGAAAACAATTTTTTTCGACAAAAGAGATGATTTTAGCTTCCCAGTTGTAGGCTTTCCATTTCTATGTAACAACATTTCAGCTGCGCCTATTTACAGAGTAAATATCTCCCAATTGAAACGATATTCCCGGGTTTCTGATGTCTATCATATTTCCCGGAAAGAGGGTTGCTGCCTACAAGGAAGCTGTTAAAACAAGAGTTTCAAAATGGTGAAGTTGAAATCATCCCTTCGTAAATTTAATAGACGCCCTCAAAGGTTGATTGAACGTTACAGAATAACCATTTCACATATGGTATCGGATATCTTCCTTATGTCGTAACTACAATACTCTTCCTTTTTTTACGAAAATAACCTACCGAATAAGACTCTTTACCGGATTTGTTATAACATAATTAACACGACGTGTGCCACATGCGGAGCAAGATCAACCTAACCTTCCGGGGCACCTAATATCACCCCATTGTTTGGTTGGGTTCGTGTTGCTAGGTCTCTCGTTTTCTATGTAGTGTCGTGTGTACTATTATATGTCTGTTTGTCTTTTTATTTTTAGCTATAGCGTTGTAAGTTTGTTTTCTATCTATGGAGTATCTTTCGTCCCTCTTTAACATTTTGTTAAAATCATAATGTTGAGTAAACAATCGAATTGATGCTTATTTTGTCATTACTCAACGATTTGCTCGTGTATGTCACAACGTACTTGATGTTATCGAGAGAAAAAATACCTGTATTACTGAACAATAACTTCCCCAGGGTTTTCGATATCACAAACTAGTCAGAATATTTAATAAATGTTATCATCGGTAAAAAGACATCAATCATAAATATAAATAATATGCAGACATCTCATACGTTCAGGTATTTCATATTGTTGTGATGATATTCTATACAAAGCACAAAAGTGTCGACATTCACCTCAAAAGCTAAGCAAACCTTTAAACAAACCTAAGGTATACATGTTGGTATCGAGTATTAAATATGGCATTTGTTGGTAATAATTTGTATTCCCTTTAGATATAAGAAATAAAAACGTGTATTTTCAAACCAGTTGTTGGCATGATACATGTTATGCTAACCTCCCAAGAATATGTTTTTGTTATATTGTAAATCCCTAACGGGACAGATTGTGTTTGATTTTCATATGATCCGTTTCAATTGTGGTCTGAAGCTGGTATATCATTAATTGTTAATAGTCCATTGTTTCTGTATGTATCATTTTCATTTGCTTGGTTCATTTTGATAACTATTCTAACATCCGACTCGGACGTCGTATTACATTTTGTTTGTTTAATCTTGATTGACTATAGATATAAGGAGAGGATTACGATCTTATACAAACATTTCTAATATCGTTGCATTTTCTTGCCGGTCCTAGCCAGTGGTCAGTGGCATTCGTTAGTCTTATATTCTATTGTTTTAGTTTATTTATGTTTAAAGCATAGCATGACGTCCATTTTCACTAAATTTGTTCACATTTTTGTTAAGGGGTAAGTCGACGCACACACACATTCCTGCATTCCATTCTGAACTTAACTAAGTCCTATGTGCACGTTTGCTACATTCATACAACATTCAATACTTTAGTGTACAATTGCTGATCAAAATCGTTGGGTATTAATAAGAATAAAAATGATAATCAATGAACACGGAATCATGGACATATGAAGATAAGTGAATTGATAGATTACAGTATTCCTTTTAATTAATTTGTCATAACAGTTGATTGCTGATATGTAGCATTGGGTATTTCAGATTTTATTAGTGTAGTTTACCTCGTAGAGTAAAAGCCATTTCTTTGATGACTTGTTTCCCTTCGAGTTTGCGTGGTGCTGTTTTATAATTTGTCATTGCTTATGTTATCGCAACAGTTAACGCTGTTGGTGTATTCGAATAGAAAAATATATAGACAATAATAGTGCATTGACTTGACATATCAACGATATAAGGATGAGGCTTAGAAACGGGGAAAGCGAGGCTATGCCGAGCATTTTCCCCGTTTCGTGCCGAATCCTTATATCGTTGATATGTCAAGTCACTGCACTATTATTGTCTTTATACTGCAATCTAAAAAAAAACATTTTCAAATGATGTTAATTGTGTTAATTTTATTATTTGATTTAAATATTGGGAAACTCCCCCTTTTATAAAAAGGCCTCATATCATGCAGGCGGAGAAATAAACAACACAATGAAATGTACACTACATTTCCTAATGAAACCCTTAATCGTTGATGAAGGAGTTATTGTTTGAGAATGAACTATAAAATATCAACAATAAGCATAAAACATAATGATTTAAGTGAAATATTTTTTTATTAAAAATTGTAAAAGAAATAAGTTTGAGTCGTCGTATACATTGGAAACAAGAACAAGTTGAATAGGTCGTATAAATAATTAATTACAATTTCGGCAATTTCTATTTAAATATTCATGAGGAAAAGTGATATCGGGTCAGTGACTGTATATGACATAGAAATATACAGTCAACGCATTTTGACTGCTCAAATAGAACGAGTGAAGTATAAATTGATTTAATACAATGTACCAGTATATTTCTTCAATTCATGAATACGTGTTTTACATTAAAATTTCACAAAGAAGTAGTATATGTCTTAAAACATAATTATTAAAAAAATGTCTCTGTAAACATTCACTGCATCTGAGGTGAAGGTCATGTTATCCTTCATCGAACACACATAAGGCCGAATGTTGAAAAAATAGGTACTGACATTTGAAATATAAAAAAAGAAGGTCATATCAAGTAAAGGTGCAAATGTACATTTTGTTTGATTGACACACTAAAACATGAGAATTGTGATAAATGTATGCTACTGCAAGATGATGAACATCTAAGCAAACTTGATTTTTTGTACATTTTGCCCCTCTTTCTTTGATTGTAAATGTACTTGAACCCTAAATTAGATTATACTATCCAACAAACATGTAGTTGATAAAAATGTAATGTTGATATACTACTATTTTTATTGCCTTATTTGCAGTAGTTTTCTTTTGTAGTTCAAAACCAAGATAAAGTTAAATATGATGTCTTCATATCTTATTCATGCACTGATCATGCTGATAGCAATTGGACAATAGCCTTTTACAAAAAATTAGGATGTTTAGAGGTATGATTTAAGTAAAACCTTATGCATCATTTATAAATATTATGTTTTACGAAATAGGTTGTATCAGAAATGTATTGCTATCAACATGCGTATACACGAACTGCTAATAATGCCTTCCAACACTTTCCATGTGATTTGAAAACAAATTTTCAGGCATAAATTAATTAAATTGTAAGTAAGTAAATAAAGCTGCTGTCATTTTCCATTGTTGTTTACTAAGTCACTGTATGGCTTTTATGGTAAACGTTTTATGTTCAGGGTCCCACGGTTTATCTGAAATTCCCAAACGTTTAATTAAATTTTGCATTTGTTATCCAAAGAAGCGAATGATATTATATAAATTATATGTATATGATACAGTATTCATTTGGTTCAAACCTGCCAAAAAACCCCATTTCATTTTATTCATTTTATTTTCAAACATGGACACTGACTACAGAATTTTACCAACATTGTTAATTTGAAATAAAAGACAATTAATTAATAACCCGAAAAAAAAGTTTTTTGAAGTGTTCAAACTTCTTTTGTATTTTTATACATTCAGGCGGAATGCGATGTGGACGTGGACATGCATGCTACAAGTTTGATAAAACCGCAATACACTGCAAAGACATTGTTTTCTTTGTTGAAGGTAAGCATTAGCATACCCTAGTTTAATTATGAATATCAACAAAGCAATCGTCTTTTTTTTTATTTTAAACTATCGGTGCTTGCTCTTCGTGTTATACTATAACTATTTCTAAAACTTTGTATTCAATTCACTTTTTTAATATACTGTAATATGCCCGCTATGGTTGTTCTGTACAGTATTATAAGAAACGGTTTTTGTTTAACTAGATTTTTAAAAGTAATATATTATCAAAACACGGATTATATTTGAATTAAAGCTGAATATAAGGTTCATGTAACGCATCTGATTTTGGTTGTCCTAGTTTTGTGAGATCGTCACTAACAAAAAAAAAAGTATGAAAACGTAATGTTTTTCAGTTGTTACCCGATAAGATACGGGGTCTTTACATTACTTCAATCTTAAGGGTTGCACAAGATACATGCTTTCCTCTAACGGTGTACTTCGCTTAATCTAAAAGGTGATACACTACTTTAGCTCTTAATTAGCTAGATATATGGATATACTGACGTTTGATAAAATTGTGCTTATTGATACCCATGATCGAATTGTATATTAATTTATGACCAGACATATGTGTTTATGATATTAGACGAAAAGAATTAAAAAAAATAAGTTGACTGTATTAAGGGGGTTCGCGGGTCTAAATAATTTATATAGGATTTCTCTATATTTTTCTATAAATGAACTTTATCTTATAGTTAATAGAAAATTAAAATAAAAAAAGTGGGGTCACCGTTCATTTGCGCTCACAATCTGCCTTCGAAAGAAGCATACATTTTTGTAAAGGTGGTTGAAGTAATAGGAGAAATATAGGTAATATCGAAATAAAAAAAGAAATTTATTACAGAAATCTCTCAAATTTTACAATAATTTAGTTTAAGTACAGCTTATATGGAAATTATATTAAAAAATATATGTCACCGATGAGTTAAAAAAGATATTTCAATTTTAAAGCCAAAAAAGGGCATTTTTCCACCAAAGGGAGATAATTTGGAACTTTTTCAATGATGTACACATTTTAAATGTCATCTGGGGCCAACACGAATTGATTGTTTTGAATGATTTTTGTACCATATGATAAAGTAACAACTACAAAAGGTAATAAATAAAATTTGTAGTGAAAAACAAATGTTTATTTTTTTCTGAAATTTTTATACCCTCGAGCCTCCTTAATTACCTTAACAATATCAATATAGAATACAAACGGTTTCACATCTTCTTGAAACACATTGTCTTTCCTATCTGTTACTACAGGTTACTGTCTATGATCTTAAGAATTTACGGTACATATAAATTCCACTAAGAGTTAAGGACCACCTTAATATGACTGTTCATATATATTTTGAACTATTGCGAAAAATATAAATGTTTGGTGTTATGAATTGCCTTTAAATAAAGGCAACAGTTGTATACCGCTGGTGGAAATTCATAAATCGCTAGAGAAAAACATAAGTCCGGGTTACAAACTAAAACTGAGAGAAATGTATAAAATATAGGAGAACTACGACAAAACAGAAACACAACATTAAAATGTAGCACACACAGAAACGAACTATAATTTATCAACGGCTATTTTCCTGACTTGTAAAATATATAAGATATATATATACAGGCGTTGGGCAAATGTTGTTTTGGTCATATGCAGTTTTCTCGACATATATATAGTTCTCTTATATTTGATGTTTTTTCCTCAGTTTTAGTTTGTAACCCGGATTTTTTTTTCAATCGATTAATGAATTCCGAACAGCGGTAAACTACTCTTGCCTTTATTTATAAAAATAATTACACGAAAACAAAGATATAACTATTTTAAAGTAATCGATCAATATTGCAAGTCTTTTACTTATAGGTGGATTGTGAAGTATTCTTATTGTTATAAAGTGTACTTAATTCGGCAGTTTTTTTCCTGGTTAAAGGGTAAGTATACACGGGAATGATATCTGTGAAAAACAACAACTATGGTATGGTCTTCATCCATGGGGATTAAAATGAAGTTCTTTTTTTTTAAATTGACGTGTACCTGGTACTTTTGATACTATGTACATCTTTAATTTGTGGTATTTGGGAATAACATAGAATGCACTAGTTAGTAGATGCAATATCCATGTTCCGCCATTATTATTTTAAGAATTTTCTAACTTCAAAAATATAATTAGATCAATGACACTGATAATAAATATCCAATGCATCGTTCGACAAACTAAAGAGGTTATTCTATATAAAAACAAGATTTATTGTTCTTGTTTAGAAATATTTTTTGTACAAATTGACGTTCGCAATACTTGAGATTTTTACAATTTGATTCATCCTATAAATCTTTAAATAAAATGTAAATGATCCTTGTTGATTTCTTGTTCAGTTTGGTTTGAAATTACTCGCTGCTTACAATATCCGTGGCCATTGCATTTTGGTTGCCCCTTCTTGCAATCCACTGATTGTGTTGGTTACCTAGACTTAAAAAAAAGCAAACGATACAAAACAGACTGGATTGTATATATGTGCGTCGTTATCTGTGAAACTGATATACCACAAAAGTCTCGGGACGGCTTCGGTAAAGTTTACCATGTTTAAGAAAGAATTATTTCAACTTTAGCAATTGGAAATGTAACATAATAAGAAGTTTCCTGGTGAACAGCAACCAACTATAACCTGGAAATATATACTGACTATGCAGTCGCTGTTGGATTTTTGCTGCATTAAATAGAAATCTTACAATTTTAAAGCTTTTGATTTCACTGATTTAACATCCGTGAACTGATTTGCCAAAAACAACAGAAAATCCTTGGATTATTTTTTAATCTTAATTTGATTACAACATGAAAAATGCCAAATACTTTTGAAGTATTCTAAAAGAATCTACTATTTTGTTTCAGGTTTAACAGGAACGGACCATAGTATGCCTTATTGTGATTTTTTATGGACTTAAGGCATTTCAAATGAGACATCCTGTGGATTGATGCCTCAGCCTCGGAATGACATTTTGAAATTTCAAGCTGATGACTATATGTATACTTTAAGTTGTTGAAACACATAGCGCGAAAATGATGTTTCACACTAGACGTCAATTTTAGAGAGTTTAAATTCAATTTCACAATTAATATGTGTTTTTCAACGATATCACGTTATAATCAACTACTGTAGTTTTTTAATGCAGCATCAATGAGTTATTATTTTTAATGCAATCGATGAATAATTCTTCAGATATAACATTAAAATATTCACGTCATCCTTTGAAGAAAAACATGACATCATAACATGTTATAAATCATGAATTTTCCAAAAACAATTTGAAATATTTACAAACACATATTATTTTAACCAATAAAGCATTAACCATTTGGGATCTTACATTTAAAAAAAATAATTTGCAAATCTATCAACGGAGAACTTATTTATTATTTCCGTGTTTTCACAGATGTATAAGACCTAATCATGCAGAACTACATGACAACAAGAAAATAATGTTGTAAATTATATTAGTACTGTACCACTGAATATTGAGTTATTGATACTTATAGACTACTAGCAGAAAGAGCAAAATGTCATTCGAGGTGTACATTTTCCATGTTTCACAAGTACCTTTATAGTTAACACTTACTTGGATTTTTACTTTGTATTTCGTGTATTTATATATTTGTATTCCCTATATTATTCTATTTTTTTTTTATATAAACTATGTACAAATTTGTAGATAGTGAACTGTTAAGGTATAACGACTTTTAATGGAGATGTTTGTCCAGTTAAATTTTTGTGAATCAATCTGATACACAAACTACAGAATAATTTTTATAAATTTTAAAGCTATCCGTGGTACATTTTTCAAAGATACAACTATGTTATTAAATGTAAAACGCAATCCATTTTTGTTCTTGAACATTCATTTATTTATCAAAAAATCACAGGTAAATATTTGTGATCTCAATACATTAGTCATCGCTATATATTTTTGATTTATATACATTTGCCATCTTTGTATATTTGCACATATTCAAAAAATAATTCAGCTTTTCTATTGTATCGATTATTTTCATTTGTCATTTCATCTCATTTCTAGCGGAAGTTTTAAAAAAGATACATGTTCAACCCAACATTTTCCTCTAGGCATGACAGTACCAAGTCAGAAATATTGCAGATGTTTTTCACTTGTTCCTTTGATTAATAAAGTTTGATTTTGTCAGTTTTTACGGACTTCCCTTTTTTGTTGCTTTGTTATTACTTTTTGTTTTCATTTAAGTAAATCACATTTAAATGAATATTTTTGATAGTGCATGTCTGATATATAACATTACTATAGTTTGAAACAGAAGCGAATGAAAATGACTACAGATGATCTGTTAGGATGATTAATAACTATGTTAATGGAAGAAATGAATTTGACCATTTATGGTAACATGGAGCAAATGTTCTGAGTTCAATAAAACTTGTGTGTACTTTCCACAATAATTGAAATTATCTAAAAGGTGTATGTTTGATCACACAAATAACTGAACAGATGAAAACCCTCATTCCTGTATATAAAGTCTGAATGACATTTTTGACATCATTTACACAATGAACTATATCATATTATGAATCTTACTTATTCAAAGGAAGATACATATACTCATTGATATATGACGATTATATGAAAATAAAACTTAACGAATATGTATTTATTTGAGTATTTTAATATATATATATATATATATTAATGACGTTTAGCACGATATTGTGTTTCAATTGATAACATGAAAGGTTGACGTTAAACGCCGATTATTGTAGACATTTTTTATATCGTTGGCAATTTGTTTGTTGCACATCAACATGGATACTCGTCCGAGTACATATTTATCATCCCTTGATTTTCGTTGTCCATGAATACAGTCCCTAGTGTGGACAGTGTGTTACTTGCCAATCTTTTTTATACCCCTTCAAAATTTATTTCACTGTGAAAAAATTGGATTCATGAATTTTAAAGTAAAGTAGTGATTTGGTCTAGCGGGAAAAGGTTAAAAATAAGTATTTCGGAAGCTGTCGAAAGATTTCAAGACCCCCTGAACTTAAAATTGTCCATATTTTTAGTTAGAGCTGGTGACGTTTTCTATATTTTTTATATAACTTGTCCCACCAGTAGTACATACCACTGTAAACATATAATTGAGAAAGCGCAGGTGGGATTTTTTTATTTCCATTTATTGTCTAATAGAAATGCACTACGAAATAACTGTTTACTCGGACCTACTGCTTAATGTCTTGTTGCACTGAACATTGATGAAATATTTCCAAGGGGAAGTAAGGCAAGCAACAAGCAATACCGTATATGTATTTGGGTACAATAACCATGATAATAGTTTATACAACAAAAGAAGATATGGTATGAGTGTCAATTAGACAATTACCAGAAATCAAATAATATAAAACGTAATAAAAGGGGGAATAAAGATACCAAAGGGACAGTCAAGCTCATAAATCTAAAACAAACTGACAACGCAATGGCTAAAAATGAAAAAGATAAACAGAAAAACAATAGTACACATGACACAATATAGAAAAACTAAAGAATAAACAACACGAACCCCATCAAAAATTAGGGGTGATCTCAGGTGCTCCGGAAGGATAAGCAGATCCTGCTCCACATGCGGCACCCGCCGTGTTGCTTATGTGATTACAAATCCGGTAAATAGTCTAATTCGGTAGGTCAAATTCATGAAAGGGAAGGGGATTGTAGTTACGACGTAAGGAACATATCCGATATCATATGTGAAACGGTTAACCCATAACGGTCAATCAACTCGTGATGGTGTCCGTAAAATTTACGAAGGGATGATTTCAACTTCACCATTTGGAACTCTTGGTTTAATAAAGTGCAATGTCTCCCATATAAATCCACAAATAATTATCCAAGGTACAAAATTTATTATGTCATACGGCTTCATAAGACTCACCAGAGACGCTCAGACGCAAAAAGTTAGAAAGCCAAACAGTATAAAGTTGAAGAACATTTAGGAACCAAAATCCTAAGAAACTGTTCTAAATACGCGGCTAAGTAAATATATGCCCGTGATAAGAAAATCCTTAGTATTTCGAATTTTTCATACTTTTAAAGGAAGGAAATATCAATTTTGCTTTGATGAAAAAAGGTTTATGTTTTATGTTAAACTGGTCTTACTTCTAAAGTTAAATTCATCCCATATGTTTACCAGGTATGATGTAGATAAGTAGATAGCCACTATTCACTCACAATAATGTTATTCGCACATTCATGTTCTTTATATATGAATCTTATTGCAGATCGAGAAAAAACAATTTACAGTTTTACGCCTCAAAAATTGGAAAATTTAATTGACGATTCTTTAATTTCTTACGTGTCTCATCTTAAACGATTTGCACTACAATTTGTTTGTATTATTGAGTGCAAGTCTGTTTAGAAGATTTACAATTTATATTACAACCAAGGTTCTCCGACTTTCTCTACCATAGAAAACTGTCCGATATGATACAAAGAGGTATGCTTAAAGTTGCATTTCACTCCGAAAACAAAACAAGAATATAATTTGATTTTGAAAGACATAAATAGCGTCCAGAATCAACCACGTAAGAAAATGGTTCACTGGACAAACTTTTAAAACATTTGATTTGCTTGATATCCAATTCGTTTTCACTCTTCTAATATGGGTTCCCCTCTGTCCTAAATATATATTTTCATTTTTAGGAGATAATGAACGTTCCATCATAATATTCTAAAGAATTTTTCAGCACATCAAAAATAAAGAGACAAAACAAATGTCAAAGATTCCATACTAGATGAAAAATCAATCTATTTAAGATATGACACACTACAAGAAGTACGTCAATCTTCCGAAGAGGTAGATGTCAAATTAGGAGATTGGTTTATACAAATGATCGATCTATACTGTGGGATCCGGTAAATGATAAATATCAGGAATGTGTAAACTTAATTTCCAGTTTGATTGGACACATGACGGGTGCCACGTGTGGAGCAAGATCTTCTTACCTATACGGTGAACCTGAGATCATCCCCAGTTTATAAGTTGTTGTTTTTTTATTGGAGGGGGCGGGGTTTCGTGTTGCTTAATCTTAAGTTTGCTATGGTGTGTCTTGTGTGCTATTGTTTGTCTTTTCTTTGTAGCTATTGCGTTGTCAGTTTATATTTGATCTATTAGTGTGATTGTACATTTTCAATCTCTCTCCAAGATAAAATATTTGTATGTATGCTGGTCATTATGTTATGAACGAAGCTGGACCAACTATTTTAGTTTAGTCTTTTAGTTTGGAATGGCAAAATACTTGTGAACATTTAATCAGGGGTAGAAAAAAGCCAACAGAACAAGTACAACACAACTGCCATATTCCTAACTAGGTAAACGATTTTTACGCAGAATATGACATTCTTGTCCATTCGTTTTTTATGTGTTTTGTTATTTGATTTTGCCATGTGATTATGGACTTTCCGAATTGATTATCCTCTAAGTTCAGTATTTTTGTGATTTTACTTTTTAAGTTTAGCCTGGTTGTATATCATAACGAAAAAGGAAACAAAATTGAAAAAATATATTGCGATCAAACATTCTGTCGTAACATGTGATAAAGACATTTCATAAAAAAAGGCAACCGCAAAAATGTTGTTGTTTAAATTAAAACACAACCATAACGGTCCATCGAATCGTGATAGCATCAATCCTATGTTATCTACTTGGCCACTTGGAACAAATAGTTAAATTGTTTCATTGTACGCAGCAATCATTTATCAAAAAATGTAAATTCTCGAATATTGTTGCAAATAGGAAATATGTACTAGAATTTAATATGAATACGCTGTTGAATTATGCTACACGATTTGGTTGGCTGTTATGCAATTTTTTACTGTCTCACAGATAACATCGGATATGTTCCGTTTTTCCTAACTACAACCTCCTTCCCTTTTCACGAGTGTGACCTACCAAATTGGACTATTTACCGGATCTGTAGGAAAAATATGAAACATCGTTGAATTGTTTTCAGAGTGATGTTATTTACTGTTTTCACTGCTGCTGTCCAACTGCAGACACGTTTACCAAACGGAAAACACATTTGTCCATCAATACTCACAATAACCTCCCATTACGTGGGACAAATAAAATTGAGAAAGGAAATGGGGAATGTGTCAAAGCGACAACAACCCGACTATAGAGCAGACAACAGCCGAAGGCCACCAATTGGTCTTCAATGTAGCGAGAATCTCCCGCACCCGTAGGTGTCCTTCAGCTGGCCCATTACAAAATATGTATACTAGTACAGTGATAATGGACGTCATACTGAACTCCGAATTATACACAAGAAACAAAAAGTATAAACATACAAGACTAACAAAGGCCAGAGGCTCCTGCCAGGCGCAAAATTGCGGCGGGGTTAAACATGTTTATGAGTTCTCAACCCTCCCCCTTTACCTAATGTAGAAAAGTAAACGCATACGATACGCACATTAAAATTCAGTTCAAGAGAAGTCCGAGTCCGATGTCAGAAAATATAACAAAAGAAAATAAATAACATGACAATAATACATAAATAACAACAGACTACTAGCAGTTAACTGACATGCCAGCTCCACACCTCAATTAAACTGATTGAAAGATTATGTTTTCATCATTCATCTTTATCAGGCACAATCCCTCCCGTTAGGGGTTTAGTATCATACTATCATAAAATATGTGAGAGGAACATAACCCATGTCATGCCAACAACTGTTTTTTTTTTAAATGAAAATGTTTAGTTCCGATTCAAAGACCCTATAAGTGAATCAATATTAAAGCCAAAATATTCAATCTTTAATGACCTGACAACAGTATCGTAACTATATTCCTTCTTAATAAGTCGGTTTAAAGATTTTAAGCGTTTAAGATGAATACTGACATTTTTGTGCTTTGTAAAAAATATTACCATAAAATATTGGATGTCTGCATGTTGAGTTATATCTACGAATTATTTCCTCAAACCGACGATCAAATTTAGTAAATGGTTTGATTAGTTTGTGATATCGAAAACCCTGGTGTAATAATTTTTCAGTAATACATAAATTTCTCTCGCTAAAATCTAATACGTTGTTAAATACACGAGCGAATCGTACACATTGAGATATATAAACACCATAAGATGGTGACAAGGGAACGTCACTGCATCTAAAAATGGATAATTAAGGATAGGAAATGAAAAATCATCTCTTTTATCATATTTTTTTGTATTAAGCTTACGTTATATGTGATTACGTCGAACGAGGCTTGTATGGATGAAACGGTCTGCATGTATAAAAATAGGAAGATGTGATATAAAGGCCAATAAAACATCTCTCAATCCAAGTCAGGATGTATAAAATGTTAACAATTATAGGTCAAAGTACGACCTACGACATTCACACACATGTGTTGACATTGTCCACTCGTAGTATGTTCTATGTATAAGTTTATTGTAAATGATTTAGTTTAAACATGTTGAATCCCTTTCTATTTAACGTGTATATCACATTTATCTGTTTTACTCTCATATTCGAAGTATCGTATCAAAGTGTGTGCATTTAATATAACTTTAGGGAATCTCGAATTTGTTTTATATGTTAACGCGTGGAGTCCAATGTCTTTATGTTAGTTCATTCCGCATTATGTGTTTTATGAAATGTACATTAGTATACAAATCTAAATGGAAGACTATTTTAAGTTTTTGTTCTTGATGTTTTTTATAAGTTATCTCTTATCGTATACCTGTTGTAATATAAAATATTATATGAGTACTAAAACTTAGGTGATTGATTGGCCGATATATTTATAGATTAGAGCCAAACTGTACAATTGAAATCGTGTCTACAAATAAATCATTATATCCGATTATGATGTTTTCTTTCGTTTAAATTTCGAATGTGTTTTTAAAAACAATATACCTGGCTTTCATCAACACCAAAAATAGTCTATTGTTTCAAACTTCAGAAATACCATAATGAAATAAATCAATTATTGAACTTCAATTTTTTAGTTTCATCAGAAAATGGGAAATCTCGGATGTGATTTTAAAAACAATATACCTGGCTTTCATTAACACCAAAAATAGTCTATTGTTTCAAATTTCAGAAATACCATAATGAAATAAATCAATTATTGAACTTCAATTTTTTAGTTTCATCAGAAAATGGAAAAAGGTAAGACTTTTAATCATAGTGTATTATTCATTTTTTTTTTACATAATGCATAAGACACCCTACGGTGATTCCAACATGTTGGGCATATTGTTGTCTTGATTTCTTTTTGAAAAAGATAGAAAAAAACAATCATAACAACTGTAAAAGAATGCTAAACCCAGAAAATAAATATCATGTTTTCATCTACAACGTTTGATGTTGTTATGGCGAGCGGTTTAATAATGGGATTCAATAAAAAAACGCGAATATCCGTTTGCAATGCCTTATAAATAGTGAACCAAGTAATTACGAACCATAGCATAATGATCTAATTTAATTATTTTGAATTTCTTTTGTGCGCCATCATAATAATAATGACCATTCTCCGTCGCATATAATAGTGATTTATTTTACAATTGAGTCACTACTTCCTTGATGTAAGCATCGTTGGTTTCGCCTTATTACTGAATGTTAGCTTCACACGAGTAAAATAACGAATGCATGAAGTGTGGTGTACACAATATAACGACTGAGAGTACTACTGCTGATTAAGAAATATTGATGCAAAATGTACATTCGTAAAATTCAGTATTAAGTTAAGCCCTAAGAAAACACGCTAACCCCTTTAAATGTTTTGTAATGTGAGATGTATATTAGGTAACTATTTATTTTACTTCCAACCTGAATCATACATTCTTTGCCTTTTGTATGATTCATACAAACTAATTTTATATTGAAAAATCTATCATTCCAAACACAACGATTCTCGGATGGCCTACATCTTTTATTGAAAGCAGTTTCTAACACCTATTTCGTGTATGGGTGATAAATTAATATTCTGGTCTCATTCGATAAGTCTGCACGTTTATTTTCATAATAATATTTTGCATCTCTTACAATTATTCTTTGTACATTTACACTTTTTCCGTTGGGTTTCTGCCAAGACATTAATTTCAAATCGATTTTATCTTAAGTAAAACAAATGTTCTCATATACGGAAGAATAATATTTTTTTTTTATTTTCTTTTATATCAGTCTTATTTCTACCAACAAAATATAAGAAGATCAAATACGCTGATTAAATAGTTTTGAGTTGATCATTAACGGAAATCTTAATTCCAACTTCATTCATCACATAGTCATGCATGTTCATGACAAGAACAAATTAGAAATAAATACGATAGGTTTTTTTTGTTGTTATTGAGAATCTCGCTATAATCATGATAATGCCAATGTGTTCACTGGAAACTGAGGTTAAATCAATTTGTTATATCTACGAATTATTTCCTCAAACCGATGATCAAATTTAGTAAATGGTTTGATTAGTTTGTGATATCGAAAACCCTGGTGTAATAATTTTTCAGTAATACATAAATTTCTCTCGCTAAAATCTAATACGTTGTTAAATACACGAGCGAATCGTACACATTGAGATATATAAACACCATAAGATGGTGACAAGGGAACGTCACTGCATCTAAAAATGGATAATTAAGGATAGGAAATGAAAAATCATCTCTTTTATCATATTTTTTTGTATTAAGCTTACGTTATATGTGATAACGTCGAACGAGGCTTGTATGGATGAAACGGTCTGCATGTATAAAAATAGGAAGATGTGATATAAAGGCCAATAAAACATCTCTCAATCCAAGTCAGGATGTATAAAATGTTAACAATTATAGGTCAAAGTACGACCTACGACATTCACACACATGTGTTGACATTGTCCACTCGTAGTATGTTCTATGTATAAGTTTATTGTAAATGATTTAGTTTAAACATGTTGAATCCCTTTCTATTTAACGTGTATATCACATTTATCTGTTTTACTCTCATATTCGAAGTATCGTATCAAAGTGTGTGCATTTAATATAACTTTAGGGAATCTCGAATTTGTTTTATATGTTAACGCGTGGAGTCCAATGTCTTTATGTTAGTTCATTCCGCATTATGTGTTTTATGAAATGTACATTAGTATACAAATCTAAATGGAAGACTATTTTAAGTTTTTGTTCTTGATGTTTTTTATAAGTTATCTCTTATCGTATACCTGTTGTAATATAAAATATTATATGAGTACTAAAACTTAGGTGATTGATTGGCCGATATATTTATAGATTAGAGCCAAACTGTACAATTGAAATCGTGTCTACAAATAAATCATTATATCCGATTATGATGTTTTCTTTCGTTTAAATCTCGAATGTGTTTTTAAAAACAATATACCTGGCTTTCATCAACACCAAAAATAGTCTATTGTTTCAAACTTCAGAAATACCATAATGAAATAAATCAATTATTGAACTTCAATTTTTTAGTTTCATCAGAAAATGGGAAATCTCGAATGTGATTTTAAAAACAATATACCTGGCTTTCATTAACACCAAAAATAGTCTATTGTTTCAAATTTCAGAAATACCATAATGAAATAAATCAATTATTGAACTTCAATTTTTTAGTTTCATCAGAAAATGGAAAAAGGTAAGACTTTTAATCATAGTGTATTATTCATTTTTTTTACATAATGCATAAGACACCCTACGGTGATTCCAACATGTTGGGCATATTGTTGTCTTGATTTCTTTTTGAAAAAGATAGAAAAAAACAATCATAACAACTGTAAAAGAATGCTAAACCCAGAAAATAAATATCATGTTTTCATCTACAACGTTTGATGTTGTTATGGCGAGCGGTTTAATAATGGGATTCAATAAAAAACGCGAATATCCGTTTGCAATGCCTTATAAATAGTGAACCAAGTAATTACGAACCATAGCATAATGATCTAATTTAATTATTTTGAATTTCTTTTGTGCGCCATCATAATAATAATGACCATTCTCCGTCGCATATAATAGTGATTTATTTTACAATTGAGTCACTACTTCCTTGATGTAAGCATCGTTGGTTTCGCCTTATTACTGAATGTTAGCTTCACACGAGTAAAATAACGAATGCATGAAGTGTGGTGTACACAATATAACGACTGAGAGTACTACTGCTGATTAAGAAATATTGATGCAAAATGTACATTCGTAAAATTCAGTATTAAGTTAAGCCCTAAGAAAACACGCTAACCCCTTTAAATGTTTTGTAATGTGAGATGTATATTAGGTAACTATTTATTTTACTTCCAACCCGAATCATACATTCTTTGCCTTTTGTATGATTCATACAAACTAATTTTATATTGAAAAATCTATCATTCCAAACACAACGATTCTCGGATGGCCTACATCTTTTATTGAAAGCAGTTTCTAACACCTATTTCGTGTATGGGTGATAAATTAATATTCTGGTCTCATTCGATAAGTCTGCACGTTTATTTTCATAATAATATTTTGCATCTCTTACAATTATTCTTTGTACATTTACACTTTTTCCGTTGGGTTTCTGCCAAGACATTAATTTCAAATCGATTTTATCTTAAGTAAAACAAATGTTCTCATATACGGAAGAATAATATTTTTTTTTATTTTCTTTTATATCAGTCTTATTTCTACCAACAAAATATAAGAAGATCAAATACGCTGATTAAATAGTTTTGAGTTGATCATTAACGGAAATCTTAATTCCTACTTCATTCATCACATAGTCATGCATGTTCATGACAAGAACAAATTAGAAATAAATACGATAGGTTTTTTTTGTTGTTATTGAGAATCTCGCTATAATCATGATAATGCCAATGTGTTCACTGGAAACTGAGGTTAAATCAATTTGACCTTGTAACATGCCATTCATAGAACCTTCAAACAGTTGTTGCTATGGTTTTGTTTAAACGTGAAAAGAGTTTGACTCAATCTATACATAATGCATGGTACATAGTAATATCCCCTTATTTTATGGCCGTGGCTGTGAACTTGATACAACCTGAACAACCAAACCAATGCTCCAGATTGGAATGGGTGTTACTGCCGGGCGATTGCAGACTGTAGTGACCATATAAATATTTGTCAGTCAAGCGCCAGGAGGTGGAATATCGACGAGTCCACCTCCTATCATTTTAATGTTTTGTTTCTTGACGCACGATATTTCGTCACCTACATAACAGTAATTGTACATTGTGGGTAAATGATTAATTTATATTAGCAGGGCAACAAGCGAGACTGGCAAATGTTTTTCTTGTTTAGTAGCGAGTACAAATACATTTTACATTTCCAATGTTCACATATTGTTTATATCCTGCAATTTACCATGCGGCACTTCAAGCTTAAGTTGTTAAACCTAAATCATGTTCTCTGATTTTTCAAATTTCAAAACACTTTAAATGCAGACCTCGAAAAGAACCCCAACATTAACTTTTACTCAAACAGAAATATTAACATAACCATGCGGCACTTGAAGCTTAAGTTGTTAAACCTAAATCATGTTCTGATTTTTCCAATTTCGAAATACTTTAATTGCAGACCTGGAAAAGAACCCCACATAGATATTAACATAGCCATTAGGCTATTGAAGATGAAGTTGTTAAACCTAAATCATGTTCTCTGATTTTTGAAAATTCGAAATACTTTAAATATAGACCGCGAAAAAAAAAATTTACTCAAACATAAATAATAACATAACCATGCGGCACTTGAAGCTTAATTTTAAACCATAATCATGTTCTCTGATTTTTCAAAATTCGAAATATTTTAAATGCAGACCTCGAAAAGATCCCAAAAATTTTCCTTTCTCAAACCTTAATATTAACATAACCATGCTGCACTTGACATGCTTGAAACTTAAATTGTTAAACCTAAATCATGTTCTCTGATTTTTCTAAATTCGAAATACTTTAAATGCAAACCGCGAAAAGAACCCCGCAAAATAATTTTACTCAAAAATAAATATTAAAATAACCATGCGGGACTTGAAGCTTAAGTTGTTAAACCTAAATTATTTTTTCTGATTTTCCAAAATTCGAAAAACTTTAAATGCAGACCGCGAAAAGAACCCCAGAATTAAATTTAACTTAATCAGAAATATTAACATAACCATGCGGAACTTGAAGCGTAAGTTGTTAAATCTAAATTATGTTTTCTGATTTTTCAAAATTAGAAATACTTTAAATGCAGACCTCGAAAAGAACCCCAAAATTAACTTTTACTCAAACAGAAATATTAACATAACAGCTTGCTGAACAAGGAAACCGATGAATACGAGACTTGAATTGCAAAAGTACAAAAAAAGCAAAAAATGTATATGTGTACATGTTATTGGTACCAAAGTTTGCTGAATGTAGGATAAAACGATATAGATACATATAGAAAGAAAATTTTGTAAAAGCATTGATCTACAAATTAAGCATGATGAATAGTGTACATTTAGAAATATCGACAACATTTAAAAATGATAAGGATTGAAGATTAAGCAGTAGATATTTAAAACATTTAAGAACCATAATTCAAAAACACATATGATTTGATATACCCTATCATACTGTTTTTTTTTAGTTTATATTTTACTATATGGTGAATGGTGGTAAGACCAATAAGTGGATGCTAAGTCGAAAATCTTGATGATCCTGATTTATATTGTCTTCTTTTCTTTCGTTAATATATACAGTATATGATAATGCAATATTAGCTAACCAGTGTTTCAAGATTGGAGAGCTGCATCGCTTTGCCCTATGGTGATAGCAATGTGACAATTTAAATTTTTTCTCTACATGTTGATATCAGAATTGTCACCTCGAAATGTAAATTACAATGCAATAAGTAGTTGTATTTACATGTGTATAGCAGGGAACATATTTATACGATTTTTCTCTTAGTATAGGTATTAAATAACATATGTATATTAATATGCAACTTACTAAATGTAAAGTAATAGTTTCGTCTAGAATTGTTTAAATAGCCAGAGTAATCATTTAACATGTCTTGTGCGTGCACTTAAATCTATGAAAAAAAAAGTTTCTGTTTATGATACAATGGTTAAATTTATTTTTAATAAACAAAGAAAAAACAATTGAGAATAGAAATGGGGAATGCGTCAATGGGACAACAATCCAACCAAAGAGCAAACAACATTTGAAGGCCATCAATGCATACAATATAAGTTCAAAATGCTGTGTTATATGTTAAATAGCAAACATACATGTTATGATCATATATCGAATAGTGGTTTATCTATACTTATAAGGAACAAAATGTGATGCTTATTGTGAACCCATCTGTACGAGTTTCATGTCTTTTGATAAAACATATCCTTTTTCACGTTTAAGGAAAACAAATGTCGCAATTTTTGGTCTGCTTACAGCAAAACATTCTGAACACCAATAGTTATGCTGATCTCTGTTTGTGTATATTCTAAAGTATTTAAAGAGTTTTTTTTCTCAAATAGTTGTGTGTACGGAACCATTTTATCCATACTCATTAGTATCTCCTTTTCTACCAACGCTTTTACCGACTGATACAACCGTAGGGTACTCTGTTACAGTCCAAAATCAAAATGTTTTCATATTCGGATTTGCTTCGCATGCTTTAACAAACTCATACTTCGGGTTGGCAGGGGGCAGACGGACTCCATAACCAGAACAAGCTTCAATTCCATTTGCCTCCGCATTTTCATTACCACCCATTGATCTGTCATAAGATAAACAACGGCGTTGATTTATTAAAATTACAATAAGTAATTAATGCAATCATTAACTAGATTACAACTTTAAGATGCAAAGGTTTATATAAAAACGCTTTAAAAACACAAATAATGTGTCTATGTTTATTTCACTGTAAATTATGTTGCAAAACGAAATCGACATTTTTGCTGAGTATGCTAATAATAATAGTAATAATAAATAGTATATTTACGAGAACACAATAAGTTACAACAAACCAATCATCCCCGAAGACCTTAGGAACCTCGTTATTCATACTGTATAGCTATATTGAAATGTTCATTATTAATATATATAAATGTTTAGGGGTCAGATGATTGAAACTCTTTTTAACCTTGTTGCACATATACACTACTGTTTGAACTGTAAGTAATTTGAACATTTGACCTTTCGTACCTTTTCAATCATATTTCAATAGCATATGGCAAAGGTATCGTTCACATGATATATTATTGTCGGACTCATATTCTATATAATGAATTCCTTTAATTAATTTGTTGATATTCACCAATATACCAAGGTGCCAATTGTTTGTAATGGTAAAGGTGAAACAATTTCTTCTTATGTTAAATATTATGTATATTTGTCAATTGTTTGTTATGTAAATTTAATACTGACCAATACTGATCGTTTATACATGTGCCAGCCTAGGCCCATAGTCGTGAATGCATGCCTTGTGTTTTCAGTAGAAGTAGCAAATACCAAGGTTATTTTCTTTTGTCACAACTGCTCCAATATCGAAACACTACGTCTGTAAATAAATCAGTCTATTTAAGAATTAGTTAAAACTAGTCAACGGCACAGGTATCAAAGTCAAATTAATATTGCAACTCTAAAGCATCGATACAAAAACACTCTAACATTTTTTCTTTTAATAATTTTTAAAAAGAAACTACTTACCCTTTTGTTTTTTTCTCTCGTGTAGAATGTTACACACACGACTACAGAATTGTAAATCAAAACTAGTAAACGTGTTATAAGGCGGTATTGTATTTTAGTTTGATAAATTCCCCCAAACCTATGACGCATGAAAATCGGAATCATTCAAATATAGTTTAAATGTTTTCGTAGAAAAAAAATTCAGAGAATATTTTAAATATTCTTTAACTTTGTTTGTTCATTTTCTTTCAACTATGTTTAAGTACAAACCCATTTACAATGATCGTCATTTTCAATACTTCACCTTTGTCGTCTTTCAAACGCCTTATTCATGTTACTTCTGAGAAGAAATACCATAAGGTTTTTATAGATATTTTTTCCCCTCTATACTGCTTAAATTGGACTTCAAATTCTTAAGGGTACGCAAGTCTTCATTCACAAGCTCCTTTTTCTTAAGATTAGAACGGTAGTTTCACTGTTTGAATTGATTTACATTATTCATATAGGGGCCCTTGATAGAAGGCTGGTTAGTATAAACAAGGGTTCCGTGTTGAATGCCGTTCTTTGACCTATAATTCATATCTTTTTTATACATTATAATTTTGCACTATCATACAAAATCGTCTTACTTATTACTATAGCCAGTGCTTAAAAACTTCGATTCCGATATATCACTATAAGTTATTTGAATAATAAAACATGAAATTGTAAAGATCATAAAAGTATTACTCCTTCTGATAACGTGTTTTTCATATGATTTTGGTGTTCGGGTCCATGGTTCTATATTTCTATTTTTTCATTCTGCTTTTATGTATATCTGATAATGGTTGTGCCAAATGCACGTGTTATGTGCACATTATAATGCAATTTTGTATCTCTTTTTTGACCAACACTTATACCAGCTGATACTCTGCTCTAGTCCAAACACAAAAAGGTTTTCATATTTATTGTAGGGGCAGACGGACAGCACAGCCTGAACAACCCTCAATTTCATTTGCCTATGCACTTTGATTTCCACCTATTGATCTGTAATTCAAAATAGTATAACAGCATCAACGGTTAGTTTATGTCTAAATTCAACAAATCTTACAATTAGTGTTGATGACGCATGTTTACTTTTAATATTGAATTATTTGCCTTGAACATGTTGAATTATATCAGCTACAGTGTGTTCTAAACGTGCATACGTTTTTTAGTATTTTTAAAATTAAAAGATTGATAGTAAAAGAATAAGTCATTGTTTATTTCCTTGTAATTATTGTGTTATATATATATCCCATATTTTCATGCATGTGTTTTGTCATATGACCTCTTTATGTCTTATGATATGTTAATTGTTAAAGGTTTAGGTTATATGTATATATACATATGGATATCTCTTCAATGTGTGTTTTGCATAACTACTGATTTAGCATGTTAATCTATTGTAATAAAATTCATAATATCTAATGAAATTTGTAGATTTAGCTAACAAAGTCCTTATATTTGTATACAGTAACATTCTTTTATAATGGAAACTTGTTTTAACGTTAAATAAGCTACAATTACAAATTGCTTGCTAGTTCGATTTGGCACAACTTTTTGGAATTTTGGGTCCTCAATGCTCTTCAACTTTGTATTTGTTTGGCTTTTTATCTATTTTGATCCGAGCGTCACTGATGAGTCTTATGTAGACGAAACGCGCGTCTGGCGTATAAAATTATAATCCTGGTACTTTTGATAACTATATAGTCCCTCTTTGTGATTTATATTAGATAAATCGGGTTGATATCCCAATTAATCTATCATGAAGAAGATAAATAGTTCGATTGTTCGATTATCATTTATAGTCCTTTTCAAAAATGGTGAACGGTTCTTTGTATTGGTATGTAATAATTTTAAGGTAGATTCATGGTATACCGCCATCTTGGATTGCACAATCGCAGTACAAAATCGGTCCAATTATTTGCCTAAATCTGCAAATTTGGAGACAGATTTGCAATTCAATGGTTAGACTGTTTTTTTCTATTTGAAGACAAATTGTTAGTTAATCGTATTATTCAAAATATTTTAACAAATATCAATTTTTTTGGTATAAAATAAAAATTATTTTTTTCAAATGAGCCATTTAAGGGGAAATAACTCTTTTAGTACAAAATTTATACTGGGCTAATAGGGAAATTTTTTATTTTTACTTGTAGCAAGAAAACAAGTTCGGTGACACCATGTTTTCTTTTTATTTTCTTAAAACATATTATGAAACCTTTCTTCTCACAATTTATTTCAAAATTCTATCTCATAGAATTTTTTTTATGCACCCTAATTTGTTTTTTCATGAACAAACTAACCAAATTTTGGCAATTTTCAACGACCCATAGCTTAAAAAATAGCACGGTGACCCATACTTTTTATTAAATTTTTGAAAAGAGCATAATAAAATCTTCATTTTGGCAAATTATGAAAAAATTCTGTCTCAAAAAATATATACTTGTGATCTACCTTAAACGTTTCAAATTTGTGGAATTACATTCGTACATCAATGTTTTTGAAACACCAATAACAAAAACTGAAATCTATTGAATTGATACATTTTGTAATTATTAAAAGTCAAATCAGAAACCTATACTTACTTATAAAACAATAAACCTGTTCAAGGAAGACAATCCCGCATTGACTTTTTCGAATCGGATCATAATACAGAGTAATGTCACTCTTGCATACAAATGGCACATCAATATAATTAATTAACTGTGCATTCGTGCTCCACCTTCAATAAAGATTCTAAATTAATAAGATAACCAATAAGTTATTAATCTATAGGATAGTGAAGAATAGTGAAAGCTAATCCATTGTAAAACATATTTCTTTGAAATTTTTTAAAACTTACTCAGAAAAATGCTCGAGCCTCTTGACTTTCATAGCTTATAATTAACGTTTTTACACAATATTTTAATAATGTAGTTAATGATTATTTGCTTCTCCAAGTGTAAGACGCAATACAAATCGTATGCTTGCATCAACTTTCCCAAATACAGATTTAATTAAGTCCTGAACATTTCGACATAGTTTGTTTAAATTTATCAATACCGGTTTGTAAACAAATACGTGTTAAGATCCGACTAAATACCTTTATCCCGATATCGTCAGGTTAATACGCTAACTGATTATACTGCAAGTGATTACAATATGTTCCTGTCTCAGAATTCAGGACATGCCAGAACAATTCAAAACAAAAAAATCAATCAAAGAACCTATAATGATAAATTCGTTTGTTACAAAAATGTTTCCTTTGCATAAGAAACATCAGGAGCAAAAGGATCAAAACAGTTGAAAGGTTAATTGAATGACGAATGGGTCGTCTATAACGGACTATGCTGAATGGGATTTGCTCATTGTTGAAGGCCGTACGGTGACCTATATTTGATTATTTCTGTGTCATTTGGTCTCTGATGTAGAGTTTTCTCATTGGCAATCATACCGAATCTTCTTTTTAAATGTAGACTGAATGGCATAATAATTATAAAATGTGCAGTGTTAAAAATCTACTTACGTTATATTTGTTTATATATATATATATATTAAACTATTATTATTATTATATTTAGTTATATTAACGATTGCAGTATAACGATATAATTGCGGGATTGTATTGTATCTTGATAAATGTCTCTTAAGTTATGAAGCATGAACATTCTGAGTTAGCTAAAATGCTTGAAAAGACCTTCATAAGGTTAACATTTGTCTTAGATTACACCCATTAACATCGTTTAAAAGAAATTCTTGGAAGACAATGAGCAAGCTTTCGAAGAATAATGCATTGTAAGTTCATATTTGTTTTTTTCATATCTGAACTAGTTCACACACATTGACAACGATAAGTATGTTCTTTAGGTCCTTTGATGCTTGATTTCTTGTTTGTAAACATTTGCTACGTTTGGAGGACGTGTTTTTTAACAGACTGTTGGGATTCCAATAGGAACCAAATATGCTCCTCTTCTTGTCGAAATGTTTCTTTATTATTATGATGTTGACTTCATGCAGGAACTTCTTAGGAAGAAAGATAAGAAGTTAGCAGTGTCCTTAAACTTTAAATTCCGCTATATAGATGATGTTCTCTCACTAAATAATACAAAATTTGGTGACTATGTTGAACGAATCTATCCCGTCGAACTGGAGATAAAGGATGAATGTGACCTACCGAATAAGACTATTTACCTGATATGTATCAAAATAATCAACACGACGGGTGCCGCATGTGGAGCGAGATCTGCTTACCCTTCCGGAGCACATGAGATCACCCCAAGTTTTTGGTGGGGTTCGTGTTACTTAGTCTTAAGTTTAAAATGTTGTGTCTTCTGTGCTTTTTTTGTCTGTTGTCTTTTTATGTTTGGCCAGGGCGTTGTCAGTTTATGAGTTTGACTCTCCCTATGGTATCTTTCGTCCCTATTTTAGTTGACATTTGTGACAAATTTGAACTGGTGCAAATGATTTCTTTTCGAATAAAAATTATAAATTGCAGTGTAATGCATTCTTCTTTTTGACAAAACCGTGATGTATATGCTAGTAAACTCATAAATGCATATCAACCCATTATAATTGCAGAAAATGAAAACAGAGGATTCAGGTTTTCGATCAAATAAAGGCAATATGGATTTTTCAAATACTATTTACAAAGAATCATCAATTTAACAAAACAAAGTCGCATCTACGGGTTAGTATACAACTTGGACAATTAACAACACGTCTAAGGTTTAAATAGACCAAAATTAATGAACATTTACAACAAGCATGTCTTTAACAGGGACACGTATGTTGTTGTTCGCTTATTCACTTGTTATCGACGGTATTTTTAATGGTAATGCTGATATCGTCTCTTTTAAAGTTGTTCATTCGTACAAATTATATAAACAAATACAATATGTATATGCTATATGTGGCAAAGGTGTCTGTAACCGTGTCCTGTTCATTGATATACTGTATTTTGTTATCCTGGAATGCTAATTCATTTATGAAGCTCAAACTACTAGTCCACAGGAAGACACGTTAACTTTCCGGAACACATGACATTGACTTCGAGTAGAGAAGTCTTTGTTCTTATTATTGAAAGTGTCGTTGTTGCGGAGAGACTAGCAAGAACACAAGTTGTTTGGTTAGATCTGGTCAGGTATAGAACGCAAGACCGATCGCATAGCACGTACAGCAGTTGTAATTAGACCATGTGAATGACCTTTTAATTGAATTCCATATGAAATCGTAAAATTTGCACATTTGTTTCATCGGGAAAAACCCAACTTATTCTATTCTTATTTTTATTTCGCGTGTACCAAGTTAGATAAACGATTACAGAAATGTATATTTAAACCAAAATACATTGGAAATGGCGGTATTGAATTCTGTTTTAATGAATAACTTCGAAGTTATGAAGCATGAACAATCTGTGATTTGATTTGAATATCTTCAATTCGGAGAATTCAGAATGATTTGAATAGAATTTAAATGAATTCATAAATAAGTAAACACACATTTCCGACGATTGTTATTTGCAATACTACACCTTTATGATCTTTTGAATTCTGGGAAAACCATGGACACAGGTTTCTTAGAATACGTTATTGTTGTTACAAAATTGTTAAAATTTAAACAGTTTAAATCAATTCAAAATGGCTATTCTAAACCAAACCACATCATGTGAAAATTGTTAAGCACAGACAATGGATTCCTACATTAGAAGAAACCATAAATGGTTGCAAGAAAATTTCTAAGTTTACGTAGATATCCAATTATCCAATAAAAGAAAATAATAAATTTCAAAACCAAATATAGCATCCGTGTTGTAGCAATAACTGTGAAATTGTATCAGTTTAAAAAAAAATATCATAACTCCACTTCCTGGAACTATACATATATAGAATAGGGTAATACTCCTAAGGTGTGCCATATACCTCATTGTATCATATTGAAGACAAGGTGTAGTTGTCATTTTCAAGAATGCTGTAATTGAAATAAAAAAAAATCAATTTTTTCCACGTTCGCATAATATGATGTAATAAGTTGTCTTTGTGATTTGTTTAATGCAGGATAACTCTTTCACTGACATCGCTCTAGTTAGAATTTAGTAAAATTATGAAGCCTCCAATTCACCAATAGTATTGTAAGTAGCTTATATGTTTACAGTAAATATATATGTATTCATAATGTTAACCAAAATGTTTTTTTACTATATTAATATGTTTCATCTTTTTATAAATATTTAGTATGACAATACATTTTCACTTCTTTACTCGTACTATCAATTAGTTTAAACTATCAACCAAAATATTTCCGTAATTCTACCAACAACATTATCATAATTGATTTTACCTGGGTGCGTTATATTATTAATGCAATTTAGTCCCAGGTTAGACATTGTTAGAACTGTCTCTTTGACAAGTTTTTTTTATTATTGTTAGGTCTTTTTATGTTGAAAGACCTTTTTGGTTTTAATCTATTTATTATTAATAATTTGTTTTTCTTTCGCCATATTTTAAGGGTGTGTAATGATTTCGATTAAGTGTATTTCTTAGAAAAGTTTAGACATTCCGCTTTTGAGACTAACTTTGGTTTTTACTAAACACTTTTTAATACACGATCTATCTCCCAAAACATTGTTTGGTGATATTTGGACATCTCATTCGCAACCGTAAAAAAATAAGACAAGATTAGTTTACCAGTTTTCTCGTTATATCCTCAAAATCTAAAGAATTATTTTGGACAGAAGCCATCCACAGACTCAAAATGAGAGTTATTTCCATATGTGCCTTTGATATAAGTGATATGCATATGTTACTGGTGAACCGTTTGTGACAGAGACCTATGGTTTCTTAAACTTTGGTCCTTGGTCAAATAAAAAGAAAAAGTTCAAAGGTCAAGGTCATGGTGTGATTGTTAATATAAGATTCATATCGCTTCTTCCTAGGAAGAGTTGTAGATATCGACATAACAATTCTAACCAACATGTGTGTCGCGACATGTCCTCACCGGACATTTTGTTAATGTCCCCGAAGTGTTCAAATTAATTATCGAAACTTCAAACTTTGCAGCTATCATGTAAATGTATATTATCTAAATTATCTACCAAAGTCTACCACAACTATTTCTCATTTTTTCCAACTTATTTTTTTCAAATGCTTTTTATTGTTGTCTTTTTTCTATGAAAAAAATTGACAATTTCAATTAAATAAATCTAGTATGTTAACCACATATGTATATCCTCTTTCATGCTAGCAGAACATTTAATAAAATGTTCTGGTTTACCTACTCCACACAAAATCGCCTATTGAAAGCTCTCACTGAAGGAATTGCTTTTCTCCGAAATTCAATAAACCAACTAGTGATTGTAAACGCCTTCAGCGTAACATTTTTACTTCTTAAACCAACAGTGTATTCTTTGTTTCTCTCAACTTATCAAGTAGAATTTTTATGATAGTTTTGATAGTGTCAATTTCTAAACCCAGAAATGTAATTTTACTTGATGGACCAATTATTTTATCTTCCTCTAGAGGAATGTCCATTTATGTACAAACATCATGAAAAGTATTCGTAAGTGTTATACAATTGTGTGAATCTACATTCACGACAAAGAAAAAAATCATTCAGATAATGCTCCACAGATTCATGTCCAGATCTCAACCTTACCAACCATTAAATTAAAAAAATAATTTTTCCAACAAATTACACACAGCCACTAACTCTATAGGCATCGCTTTTTGGAATAATAATAATCATCAAATGTAAAACCAATTAGATATAAATCATCGGGATGTAATGGTATCAATATAAATGCCGAGGATACGTCCATTCAACCCATCAGTTATGATGGTCCTATTTCACTTATAGTAGTAAGAACCTTGTCAAAAGAAGTGTATTGTACTAAACAATTTTTAGGTCCAATAAAAGTATTACACTTTATCAAATCGATATGACAAGTTATGAATAAAACTCCATTCAGATTGGGTTTTTTATGAACAAGAACTATTGGAGATAAACGAAGATTTTTGAATGGGCTGTATAAAAATGAACCTGCAATTCGGTCCGACTCTAACTCCTTTTAAAGTTTAATATAAACTTCTTTTTTGTTTTGATATGCCGAGATTAAATTTTGACAGTGTGTAGCCAACCTTGATCCTTGATACCCAACTTTAAAACCATATGTAGAACCATCAGATACAAGGTATGTGTCCACCTGATTAGGATAATGTGTAACCAATTTTAATGAGACTTATGATAATAGTTGTCTTCCTGCATCTGTTCCACGTCTGAAGTGCCTGATATTTGTTTTTTTGAACGGACAAAAACTACCCATTTGCATCTTGAACCAGCCACAATTTGAGGGATCCTACGATTAATGGCAGGATTGGGACCAGTGCATCTCAAACATTTGTGAATGTATCATCATTGTGGTAACATACATGCATCTTTGTTATTGAACATTTCCTTTTAGTATAAACCAACTTAACTCCAGAACTAGGACTGCCTGAATAAATATATATCAGCCAAAGTTCTTGGTTAACTGTAGACCATGACATAGCTGGATTTATTTTTTTGTCAGACGAAGCTGTTTATCATAGCCCTATTGAATGACTTGCACCCAACGTAACCGAATACATATATTTAACGATATTTGGAATTTGTCTAAATGCACAAAATAAATATTGTAAATAAGGAAAGGAAGTATCTATGCGTTAATATCCGTAATCTTTTTACTTGGTTTAGGTTGCATAACCAGCTGTCAATATGTATCGAAACTTACACAACAATATTTACTCTGAGTACAGAAAAACCTGTGCACTTGCAAAAGTTTTAAGGCATGGCTGGACCTAGATAATTTTTAGAATACATTTTATGGTTCAGAAAATTATAAACTCTTCTGGTTTTTACTTATTTATATGGTCAGTAGATGGACAATAAACACCTGTAAACAATAGGTGATTTGAACTCTGTAAATGAGTGGACCGTATCAAACGAAACTCGTGTTTTTGTTTATTTCACTATCTTCTGCAGACTGGAAGAAAATGCACGTCAAAACCCAGGAAAGTAATTACTTTTTTGAAACATTGACTTCAAATAACTTTTATATACCTAGGTCAAGCCATGCCCTAATAGTTATCAAAGGTACCAGGATTATAATTTAGTACGCCAGACGCGCGTTTCGTCTACATAAGACTCATCAGTGACGCTGGTATCAAAATATTTATTAAGCCAAACAAGTAAAAAGTTGAAGGGCTTTGAGGATCTAAAATTCCAAAATGTTGTGCCAAATACGACTAAGGTAATCTATGCCTGGGATAAGAAAATCCTTAGTTTTTCGAAAAATTCAAAGTTATGTTAAAATGGAAATTTGTAAAAATGACCACATTATTGATATTCATGTCAACCCCGAAGTGTTGACTACTGGGCAAGTGATACCCTCGGGGACGAAACGTCCACCAGCAGTGGCATCGACCCAATGGTGTATATAGTTATCAAAGGTACCAGGATTATAATTTAGTACGCCAGACGCGCGTTTCGTCTACATAAAACTCATCAGTTACGCTGGTATCAAAATATTTATTAAGCCAAACAAGTAAAAAGTTGAAGGGCTTCGAGGATCTAAAATTCCAAAATGTTGTGCCAAATACGACTAAGGTAATCTATGCCTGGGATAAGAAAATCCTTAGTTGTTCGAAAAATTTTAAATGTTATGTTAACAGGAAATTTGTAAAATGACCAAATTATTGATATTCATGTCAACACCGAAGTGTTGACTACTGGGCTGGTGATACCCTCGGGGACGAAACGTCCACCAGCAGTGGCATCGACCCAATGGTGTATATAGTTATTAAAGGTACCAGGATTATAATTTAGTACGCCAGACGTGCGTTTCGTCTACATAAGACTAATCAGTGACGCTGGTATCAAACTATTTATTAAGCCAAACAAGTAAAAAGTTGAAGAGCATTGAGGATCTAAAATTCCAAAATTTTGTGCCTAATACGGCTAAGGTAATCTATGCCAGCTGGGATAAGAAAATCCTTAGTTTTTCGAAAAAATCAAAGTTATGTTAAAATGGAAATTTGTAAAAATGACCACATTATTGATATCATGTCAACAATGAAATGTTGACCACTGGGCAAGTGATACCCTCGTGGACGAAACGTCCACCAGCAGTGGCATCGACCCAGTGGTGTATATAGTTATCAAAGGTACGAGGATTATAATTTAGTACGCCAGACGCGCGTTTCGTCTACACGAGACTCACCAGTTACGCTGGTATCAAAATATTTATTAAGCCACACTTTCCGAGAGGCATCAGCTGTCTGTACTCATAGGAAATGTTTGAGAGTAAAAACGGACCAATTTTTCATTCGCTTCAGATGAACCTTAAGTGTGGTGTGACTTTCTATAAACTATATATATTTATTCATTATTGCTTTCACTTTGAATTAATTGCTGCGTAGTTGGTGGACAAATTTCATAAAACGATAGTTATTAAATCGCAGACGTACATGCGACACGTGTCTTTAAAACCATGTGTTTTCTTTTTTATCGAAAATTATGAGTCTGTGAACATATCTATTTTCTGGAAACGAAATACATGAAATCAACTGAATTAAACCAACATATAAAAAGTTTCAATAAAATATCTAAGTAATTCTCGGTAATCTTAACAGAAGAGAAAACAAAATGATAAAATCTTTATCTAATTACTGGATCTAGACCATGTGCTTTTTCTATCTTCAAAACTTTCAAAATCTTTTCAATAAAATTTGAATTGTTTTGAAAGACATTCATTTTTAAATATAATAAGTGAAAGAAATATATTTCAATATTTATTCAATTTTGTATCTTTTAAATATCTTTTAAAACAACATTTGTTAATTTATACTGAACCCAGTTGTACACGTCTTCTTCTCTCTGCTGCAGCGCTCGAAAAAAAGAATGACGGTACATTTATCATCGTTTTAAAAATCAATGTCACTCATAATACATTAATTCCACCACGAGCAAAAAATTGGAACAACTTCCAAAAATAAGGACCGCTTTCCTCCGATTCATACGAATAGATCTTATTGTTCGGTAAACGTGTTAAATTAAGGTTATCCGTTAACTCTGGTTTCTGTTTCGTTTAACTTCAATACTGCTTCGAATGAAAATACATCTGAAAGGTATGCATAATCTTCAACTCCAGCATCGAAACAGTAACTAAAGAGCCATAAAGAGATGAATAAGTTGTTTATTGTGACAGATAAAACAAAAGAGCAATGAGTTCAGATTTTAGATTAAAGATAACAAGATTATTTGTGTATGATTTCGCTAAAATTACATGAGCACAAAAGCTTGTGTAATAATTGATTCATAGTATTTTAAATATTCTTTTGAACAATTATCGTTAAGAAACATTCGAAATTCAAATATGAACCGCAAATTATACAGGTACAAGACATTTAAATAATTAGATGTTTCAGGCTTTGTTGAAGAAGGGACTATTCATTGCAGTGATTTGAAACAGATATGACATTAAACGAAGATTAAATAAGTCTCCGATATAAATTAACGTCATTGAATGAACCAACGTTTAAGATAATCATCGAGATAACTAATATCGTTGTCATCTGATACTAACAATGCAATCTGAGTATTTAAAGTTCTACCTTATATATGCAGTTAATGTGTAGCCAAGCTAGCTTTATATTACTATGTATTATTTCTTTTTCTCATATAAAACCTCTATTTCCTTGATGAAATTATATATCCTATCACCATTGCATCGGTTAATAGACGGTTGATTATTACAAGGAAACTATTATACAGAGGGCTTAAAGTTATATTTGCACGTAGTTAATTGTAATTTGTTTTTAAGAAAAAAGCTTTTAGTGTATTTGATTAAAATAGACTTTTCACTCGCATTTAAGCTTTTAAAAACACAGTGCACCAGACACGCGTCTACAAAAGACTCATCCGTAACAATAGAATAACAAAAGTTAAAAAGACCGAATGAAGTCCGAAGTTGACGAGCATTGAAAATAAGATATGATAACAAATGAAAATTTTCAAAAAGAATTATTTAACACCACTACAATCTACAGTCCAGGATGAATAATCATTCGTATTCACCTAAAATATCAAGAAGATAGTGTTACTAATGACTCAATTTAAACACAACAGAAAAGACAAAAGACAAATAAAAACAGATCAGCATTTTTTTCTTGTAATTGTGTTAGTTAGTAGATTAGTTATATGAATGAGAACCTTAAAAATAATTACAAGAACATGAAGAATGACTAATGTAACAGTAGATTTAACATTTTAAAAATCTTTTCGGGGGGATAATTTTCACCGTTACTTGTCCTTACTTGGATATTCAAACTTCCGCTCGATACGCTTATTTTAGGATGGAGAAAACTTTCGTATTTGTAAGTATGAGTTCTGTTTTTTGGTGTTTTATGTTATTTGTTCTTAGAAAATAAATATATTAAGAGTAAAAGAAAACATTATATGTTGAAACCTTTGGACTTTGTTAGCGGTAATGTAAAGTAATTATTGAAATCCAATGCTAAAAAAACAATTGATGTGTGTGTTTGGATGTGATATTTAACAGTACACTTATGTTGCCTTTGTTTATCTGGTTCATAAATGTTTCTCTCTTTCTCTTTTTTAGTATAGATACGATCGTTGGTTTTTCTGTTTGAATATTGTTTTACGCTAGTATTTTAAGAGTCCCTTTTAGCATGCTGTTTGGTGTGAGCCAAAACTTCGTGTTAAAGGTCGTACATTAACCTAACATGGTTAAGCTTTACTAAATATGACTCGCCTGGAGAATTGTCCCCTTGCACTCACACCAGAAATTCTTATATCTACTTAATGTTTACTTGATAAACAGTAGGTATATTCTTAACTGCACATTGATCCCTTTTAACATGCAAATTTTCCACCAAAGCTTAACTCTTGTATAAAAACATTCGGGAAGTCGCTCACCTCTTACAAAAAAGTGAATTAACAACATATCGAACTCCAAGCTCTCTGTATAGTATAGTATTGTGGAAGATATTAGCAAGCAAAACCGAAGGAATTGTTAAAAAAAATTGTTACAAGCATGATAATATAAGCACGACGCATAATTATTATATACTTTTTAAGAAAAAAACTGCTGACCATAAAAAAAAATCATTTTTTCAAGATGGTCACCACCTTTTCTAAAATGACTGTTTTTTGAAGATTGAAATACTTATTTTTTTCTTTTACCTTCTTTCAGTAAAAAAAACATTAGGTTTGGTGGATACCTTCTTCACATGTGACGTATATACTAGAAATGAGTATTTTACATGTTCTAGGTTTGCGCATGCGTGAAACTGTTACAAAATTAACACAAAAAAATTGGAACTATTTATTACATGCTTAGCGAGTTATTAATGATGTTATGAATTTGTTTGATGACTTTTATAAGGTTATGATACACGTGCGTTTAACAATTTCGCACATGCGCAAACTATTTATTATAAAGAACGAATTACACGCACAACAAGGACACAATGACGGAAATCGTAGTTCATCTAACAGATGAGGATTCGAATTTCTTAAACATAACTTTGGTCGTCATTAATTAACACAGTAAATAAAGTGCATGACTCTGTGACGTTAAAGTATGTGATCATCAACGTCTGTAACGACAAAGAGTCATATAAACCACAGTTTAATTTCTGGTGTTCAATTATAAATAAAGAACTTCATGTGCCTTTTATAGTACGCTCATTTCACGAGTCAGAAATCGTACTTTACAATCAGTGCATACGAAGCATGATACCAATCTTAGTCTCGATCGTGTAAATTATGCTCGATGTTTATCGTTCCATCTCCAAGATAAAGCTTCCTTTCATGAACACTACACACAGGTGGCAATGAAATTTGCAAATGGTATGTTGTACTATACATAAGAACAGTTAATTTTTTATATTATAATTGATCAGGCAAAAACTCAGAATAATGAGTCGTGAACGGCAATGTTGGTACCTTACGTTTTATCGTATATCCCGTCGACAAAATGGATGGTAGCTGGACCTGGTAGATGAATTTTAAAGTTTTAGTGGTTTAAGTCATTCTTAAACAGATGAATGACGTAATGAAGACTCTACGAAAACACAAAAGGATTTTTTTTAAAAGAATTTAAGGCTCTTTAACTTGATGAACGAATTTGGAAATCCATTTCTCGTCTCTTAAGGAAATTGTTTATTCAGAAGTAGGTAAGATGTGTACATAAACTCCAAGATATTTGGTCCAACAGTACGATATTTTGACGCAAATGCGAAACGAAAGAGAATCTGTTTTGTTAACCAGATGAATAAGAACTTTTCCATATAAAAGCCGTAAAATGAAACTGGAAAGTTCTTTGTAAAAATAAAGGCTAGAGAACCTGAACACTGATAGCGATCTCTTCTCTAGACTTTCATTCCTTCTTAAGCCATGGAAACCAAACTGCTCCTCTATCTTTGTGTCAGGATGTGATATTAAATCGCAGCAAATGCGTATACTTGAAACATTCTGCGATTTGCCATCAACTGATTCAAATTCTGACGCATTTATCGTTGGTGTGCCAACAATGGTTAATGTATTGCCTCCACTTGGGGAAAACATATTTTGTGATTATGCAACTGATATCATACTGTCTTACATAAAATCGTTCTTCTATAAGTATCCAAGAGTAGGCATCAATTTCATGTTTACTAAAATAGTTATCCAATGGCTTGGACGAAAACAAAAGGCAAAGTACTTGTGCTAGACGGAAAAAAATGGTTGTAACAAGTAGTTTCAAGTAGTACTGACATATATGTAGTAGTATTAGGAGTTGCAGTACTCGCAAGATTAGGTGTTGACAAATTGTGGATACGTGTTTGAAGGATTAAAGACTTTCGATGGCTTCCTGTACATGTCATAGCAAATGCGTTTGGTCCTCGTGTAGCATCTTTTCTATTTTTCAATGCATTTAGTGGGTGTGATACTGTGTCGGCATTCCATCGGAAAGTGAATTCAGCTTGGCAGACATTGGAAGTTATCTCAGATGCAACGGACGTTTTGTCCGATTTTGTATGAAGACACAGACATGGACATTAGTTTAAACATATTTTATTGTTCAAAACAAATGGATTAGACACAAGTTTTCCAACTTAGTTCCGTGTTCTCCATAATATACATGAATATACATTATATTTATATAGACATGGACATTATAGACACAGAAGGAATTGTTTGTATCATGTACTGAAACATCATCGTTTTCTGTTAAAGAGGCAAGATTTAAATCGTCTGTAAGGAAGCAGTGGCTATATGATGCTATCCTACCTACCACAAAATCATTATCATTACTTGTGGTAGGCGGAATAACATCATAAGGCCGCTGCTTCCTTGCAAACGATTTGAATTTTCTGTAGCAGACCAAAAGAAAGGCATATCAAGGTTGAAATGTTTGGGCTCGTCCGGATTTGTGCATTCCACAGGTTCACATGCCAAGTCATGAACACAGGAGTTGGGTTAATGAAAACATAAATGACAATTGGAAACCAAAAGACTTCTTTGGTGGTCCGTGATCCTCATGTCATGATTTTTTTAAATGCGGATGCAAGAAATTCAGCTCTGTTGGTAACTGTAAATGCTTCTGTTCTGGCTTTACGTGTACAGGTTTGTGTATTGGCAACTTTCGTATAATTATAAGAGAAGCAACCTGTCTGTCAAAACAAACTATATATGCATTTGAACTTAACAAAGTCAGTAATATCTCTTATTAAGTTGATAGAAATGATAAAATTTACATGTTTTTTGTTTTGCCGCCATTTTGGGACCGGAAGTTACCTTTTCCCTTCATGTAGGTATTGTTTTTTGTACTTTAGGAACTGTAATTGAAGTTGATCAAAACTAACAGTGAATTATACCTATTACACAGCTTTCAAAAGATTTACGAAAAAAACGATTTTTTATGGCCAGCAGCTGAATTTTTTTATTATCATTTGGTCTACCCATATATCAAATTTCATGCTTGTATATCACGATTTGCACAATTATGTCCATACTATCTCCCACTATCAATTAACATATACTATGCAGCACATTTTCCTCTAAAATAACAAAACATAATTGACATATTAACATGTATTGCTCATGCAGAGAGAAAAAAAATGTTTAACGACTGATTGTACTACAAACGGCTGGATATAAATCAAACAGTAAACATATAAGAGATACATGAGTTATAGGCATTCTTATATTACTCATTTCAGGGATTTCCCAACAATAGGAATTCAATTATCTGTACGTAAATGAGATAATTTTTTCTTGTTTTACTGTTATGATGAAAAACGATAAAAAGTGTTTGATGTTGACGAAAATAATATTTGTGCATGCCGCTGCAGCTTGGACCCAACCGTCTAGTAGAAGTAAGTAGTGTACTGTACAATAGAGATACCATTATTAACGTTCATCCCTCACTATGTTCAAATATCAATGAATTGATACTGAAAAGTCTAAATATAAATGTATTACAGGAGCTTATTCCAATCAAATTACATATATGTTCTTTTTTCTTCGAGTTCAATAAAAAAGATATTGCTAAATGAGAAAATAAAACGATAATGGAATTCATTGATGGTTATAGTCAATCAATTTCAAATTTTGAACAATCGCTTTGTTTTTGTTTAATTTTCAAAATCACACAAACATCACGGTGTGCGTAATCAAAACCGGTAATGTCATAAAAACAATCATATGACTATGCAAATTTAAAGTATTGCACTGCACAACTCGAGATGTGCGAGAGTTGTGATGGCAGAATGCGTGTCTGATTTTTGACGTTTTCTTTACAATATTATCTAACTTATATATTGATTACAGTAATGAAGATACTGGGATAAAAATACATACAAGAAAATATCATGCAAATATTGGTATGCAACAAATAACATAACAGTAATGACGCTAAAAGATATTAAGTTTAATTGTGATTTGCTGACCAAAACCTGAATTCAGAAACTATTCATCTGCAATATTATCTACAGACCTATCAAGCGGTAGACATTTCTCAACTTTATATTTCCAAGCAAGAGAACTTGATGTCTGAATTGCTTCGAAAAATGTTATTATGAAATTAACTTACACTAGTCAAATATTAGTCTATGTTCCAATGTATAACGATATGTTGATACATTCATAGGAAGTTGCTTTTAAAACGAGAAACTGTGACCCAATAAAACATTCATAATGAAATAGTAAAATGATCACTCTTTTATTATTTAAATCATCTTCGATACTTCATTTCAACTGTTAAACTTGATCCTTTAAACCAAATCTTCATCGTTTTGTAGCATAGCTTTCTTAACTCATGTCAAATTTTCTCGTGCATTGATGTCTCAACAAAAAAAGCGAAAATACTATGAACACAATTTCTTTTATATTTACAGTTTACACGTTATTATAAGTATTTGAAAACAAAAAGTTGTCTGTTTTCAGTTTACTGGAAGGACACTGATTATCCCGTCATTTTGGGGAGAAATGTCACTTTGTTCTGTAATACCTCAGCTGTAGGCACACATAAAACGACATGGATGAGGGAATCTGATGTGATTCTACATCAAGGTCTTTCGTTTTATCCTGATAAATATACGGAAAAGGAGGTTACTGATGGTTCTAATCTAATAATAGTGAATTCAACAATGACAGATTTCAATACATCGTACACCTGCTTGTCTGATGTGCATTCTTACGATAATGTGTTGTTGATAAACACGACAAATTTCATTTGTAAGCATAATAAAACATGTCATTATTTAACTTAATTTAATCAAAGGTAGAAAAATGTTGATAACAAAGAAGCGTTATCAGATGTCGAATGCATTAAAGTGTCAAATTACTAACATTGGTTGTTGACTTCGTATCCTTTTAACAGTGTTTCTATGATAAACAATTCTATCTTTTTTTCGAATCATGTAATGATATAAATTGTGCAGTAACACGATAAATCATTCAATAACGATTTAGATTATACAATAGTGTAACATTAACATCGCTAATTGAATATTGGCCTTTAAAAACAAACTATTCACCTGAACTTCACAGTTTAATCTGTCAACATATTAACTGAATACTCCAATGACAATATTACATGATGAGTTGCAAGATCGATTCTAATTGAAAAAAAAACAACATGTATTACTCGTCACGAAAGACAAAAAATATCTTTAGCTAAAAGATCATATTATAGCATGTTTCTCTATTGTCATACAAATTCATAATATCTAATAAAATTAATAGATTTAGCTAACAAAGTCCTTTCAATAAGGTAACTTTATTTGTTAGTGGAAATTTGTTTTAATGTTAATTAGGCTTAAATTAAAAATTGTTTGCTTTCCCCTCTCTGTGATTAAAGTAATATAACTCTGGTCAATTTTCTTAACATTCAATCATTATGGGAAGATGATATCGTTCTGTTTCAATTTATAGTCTTTTTCAGAAAAGTTTCAATTGTTTTGGGTAGGTCTCAATTACAAATTTACACTCTGGCATTCGGCATCAGTTAGAAGCTTCTGGAATAAAGTGGTGGCTATGATGTACTGTTTTGTGTTTGTGCGTATGTGTGTTTGTGTAAGGCGTTATTACACTTCTTTCATGTATTTGTCTTAAGGTTTGAGTAAAGCAGATAAGCTACATCAGCTTTCTGCTTCATTTGAGTTCTGGCATAATAGTATACACCATATCAATCTTAGAAACAAATGCCTTGACGAGTAGAAGGACGAATGCTGTAGGGCATTTTTGTATGCATACCACAACTTGAAACAGTGTACAAATAATATAAAATACGTGTTTTCATGAGCATAGCTAAAAATGTAATTATAAGTATCGAATGCTTAATTTTGTAACTTCATAGGGTTGTAGAAGTGTTGACCGTGTGCACATTTTTAGAATGCATGTATTTTGGTCAACGATTTTATACCCCATTCACAGTGTAGATACTATTCTGTCCGCTATCCAGAAGTCGCGATTTTCGAAGAGATGATTTCCAACTGGCTAACGGGACGGTTTGGCCTACGGTGACTTTTGTTTAATCCCATATCTATAAAGTGCTTTGAACATCTTCAATATATGTATAGCATCTTAAATATGAGTAACGGTAACAAAAAGATGCATTAAAATATAAAATATACGTGTACATCACACCAACTTGACAGAAAAGAGTGAAATCGATGGACAATTTTGCTCTCGTAGTACAAAGCAAATAATATTTTTTGGCAAATATTTGCATTATTTTACAGTTAAATGTATACTGTTTCAATAATCTTTTTGTATTTAAGTAGAATATTCGTATTTCCCATAAAAAAGTTTGTTTTCCTTGAGGATCCCAAAATAAATTACTGTACGATCAGTCTAGAACTGACTGTATTCTAGAAGCGATTTCAGATTTTTTCACTGTATGACCAGTCGTGATTTTGAAGAAAAAAAACAAAGGCAATTTGAAGGTATATACGTGACTATGTGAATTTATGAGCTGTCCAGGTAACTATAAAGTGTAATTTTTTCATCAGACAAAACAAATATATTTCTGATGATTTTTGTAGACGGCAAAATAATTGTATTTTTGTTTCGTCAGTCTTATTTAAAATCAAATGCCTTAAAAGCAATACATGATTCGCTTTTTGTAATAGTGTATCATTGCAAATGAATTTAAAATGAAAAGGATTTCATCAGTTTACTTAAAGCGATTTCTGGGTTAAACCATATATGTCATTGTACTGATTGCATTTGTTAATTGCGCGGCAACTTGTGGAAATGATAATAATTTGCTTATGTACTTTCACCTATTTTAACAGGATTTTCCACAGAAAAATCTGTTGGTAGGTTGAGATTGGTGCAACCATTAAAACGTTTTTGTATAACAATATTAATTAAATATGTGTGTTTGTACAATTTTAAGTATAACGGAGGATATTTCTGAAACTCATACATGTATATACAACAAACTTACCTTTTATTTTAGCAACATTTAAACATCCTTATACTTAATGTAGTAAGTCGAGTACACCGTATCAAGCTAAAACATGTTTCATAAGTTTTCAGGATGTGAATTCATTGAAATATATTTGTGCTATTTAGAAAAATACCACCTTATAATGTATCGTAAATAACTTTGAAATCACCACTAGAATACAGTGAAATAAAGACTGATCATACAGTTACAAAATATACAAGCGAGACTGATCGTACAGTGAGAAATTCAAACAGGTGTAATTTTCTTATTTCTGTCTTCAAAGATCCGGTTGAAACTTTTACCACTACTTGAAATATACTTCATTTAGTTAATTGAGTCTGGTGTTTATGTTAATTTGTACATTAAGAGGGTAAAACGTTTGTTTTAGGTCCACCGACTGATTTTCCTTAGTGATGCACTTAAAAATCTCTTAATTAAGGCAAAGCTGCGAATAATGAATGCGCTGAATTTAATTCTAAACCATTTGAGAATATCGATGTCGGCTGAATTAATCAATAAGCAATGTACAGATGATCAACTTACCGTTTTATTCAGTATATCCATCAAATTTAAAATGTGATTGAAAAAGTTCTCGCTTCGAAAATCCACTTCCGGATAGCGTACAGACTAGTATCTACACTGTGCCACTGAAGTTACAAAAAGATCTGTGATTTAGAGCAGTTTGTCTCATTGCTCTAAGAAAGTTAGTGATGATGAAGGCAGATCGGACCCTGGTTATTTGTTTAGGTATAAACACGGTATGAATGCTTTCAGATAACAAAAACATATTTATAAGATAACAAAATATTTTTTCATATTGGTATATATTAATTTTGAGCATTTCAAAACAAATAAAAGAAATAATAGATATACATAGATGTCTTTGATAAACTAATGAAAAATGCGAGTATCTAGTACATTACAGATTTTGTAACGATTTTAAATTCAATAAAAAAAACTACATGTATAAGATAAAATTATAACCCTACAAGGTAGACAATCAACATATTGACTTAATGAAATTGAACATAGACTCATACTTCAAAGGAATATAACTCTTGTATACAAATGACACACCAATCGAATTATCTAGCTGCGAATTTGTGCTAATGACTTATTCATTACGGAGGGTTTTAAGCGCTGTCGATGTTCTTTTCCGTCATACCTAATTTCAAAATATATAGTACACCCTATTTTGGAGACTTAATGCGTTTTGAAGTGTTTTACATGTTGATCTCAAACGAATTTCTGAATTTTTCTACTTTCTGAACTTCAAGCATATCCATGGTCTTATGGGCAAAGAAGAAATATTTTCACTGTTTTAAGTTTTAAGCCGAATATGTTCTTTGATGTTCGTGAATTTGTTTGTAACAGTTAATTATTTTTACTATTATGATAATTGCATGTTTTACTATTGTATAGTATTTTCCTGTTGGAGTTCATTATCGCGCATTGTTATCGAAAATGTGTTCACTATTTTAAATCATTGATACAGCTTTACCACAACATACAGACATAGTTTGGACTATTTTGGATAGAACAATCTTTGTGCAGATACTTCTCAAAAGTGTTTTTCCTGTGCCTAATTGTAGTATTATTATAAATGTAAGTACAATTAAAATGACAAAAATATTAACAGAAGTTTTAGTCACATACAAATGTTACATATAGACATAAATAGCACTGTATCGTTAGCAAACAACAATACTTTCCTATAAAAACAAAGAAAAATCACTCGCCTGTGGGAAGTTGATCCTACATTATGAATGTTCCGTTGACTGTGTTTTAACGATTAGCCTCTGATTTTGTTTAATTGCTTATAAAAAAGAAGATGTGGTATGATTGCCAATGAGACAACTGTCCACAAGAGACCAAAATGACACAGACATTAACAACTATAGGTCACCGTATTTTTTCCAAACACTATAACATTTTAAGGGAACTTAAGATACCTATTCCTGATCAATATATAAATTGTTGACTTCATTTTACTTTTTCTGTATTGTAAAATAGTTATACTTTGTTCTCTAGGCTATATTAAAAATAGACTGGGGATTAGGCTTATTGCACACACATTATGGCAAGCTTTCATATATCAATAGTCAGACCGTTTCAATTGTCCTGCAATTAACAAATTGATTTGTTTGCAGATAAAATGAAACGAACAAATGTGCATGTTGTGTTGTTAAAAATGTTTAAAATATGTATAGATATATTCAAACCTTTAGATTGTATTACATCTTTAACAAAAACTACTGCATTGTCAAGATGAAGCAATGAATTCAAGTGTGGTGTTTAGGAAGTATCATTATATTATATAACATATTGGATTTTTTTAGTCTTTCCGACTTGTCATTCAACTAGTCTTCATATTCCCCTCTGAAAAATCGGGACCAAATCGTTAAACCTTACGCGCGGTTTTGAACTTCTTTTTTTTCTAAAACCGATAGCAAAAATCGTTATCGTGTTCATTTTATCTGACTTTAAAACAAAAAGACTAATAATTTACCTCTGATCAGTACTGTTCATAAATGTGTATGTTGTGTTTAGTTATTACAACAAGCGGATACGAATTTAATGTTTAGGTTGTAAACAAAGCGAATACAGTGGAATAAAACATCCATTCCCCTTGGCTTCGGTAGATATAAAGATACGAAGATTTGCTCACCCTCGACAAATCATAGTTTCCTCGGGCACATTCGTCGGGAAATTTAAAAAGACTAATAATTTACCTCTGATCTGTACTGTTAAAATATATGTGTATGTTGAGTTTAGTTATAAAAGCAAACGGATAAGAAAAAAATGTATGGAAACTTATATTTTATGTTTAGGTTGTAAAAAATGTTTAGCGTTTGAATAAAACATTCATTCCCTTTGGCCTCGGGAGATATGAAGATTTGCTCACTCTTGACAAATCATATTTTCCTCAGGCACATCAGTCGTGAAATTTTAATATTCGTGGTTTATCTGACTTTAAAACAAAAAGACTAATAATTTAACTCTGATCTGTACTGTTAAAATATATGTGTACGTTGAGTTTAGTTATAAAAGCAAACGGATAAGAAAAAAATGTATGGAAACTTATATTTTATGTTTAGGTTGTAAAAAATGCTTAGCGTTTGAATAAAACATTCATTCCCTTTGGCCTCGGGAGATATGAAGATTTGCTCACTCTTGACAAATCATATTTTCCTCAGGCACATCAGTCGTGAAATTTTAATATTCGTGGTTTATCTGACTTTAAAACAAAAAGACTAATAATTTAACTCTGATCTGTACTGTTAAAATATATGTGTATGTTGTGTTGAGTGATAAAAACAAGCGCATAGAAAAATGCTTTATAATTATTTTGATGTGAGCGTCTCTGATGAGGTTATGTAGACGAAACACGCGTCTGGTGTATCAAATTATAATCTTCGATCCTTTGATAACTATTTACACCACTGGGTCGATGCCATAAGTGGTGGACGTCTCATCCCTGAGAATTTCACCAGTCCAGTAGTCAGCTCTTCGGTGTTGACATAAAAACGAGTTATATGGTCATTTCTAAAAATTTCGTGAAACAAAACTTTGAATTTTTTTGAAAAACGTAGTATTTTCTTATCACAGGAATATATTACCTTAGCCGTATTTGGCACAACTTTTGAGATTTTGAATCCTGAGTACTCTTCAACTTTGTGCTTGTTTTGGCTTTATAACTATTTTTATCTGAGTGTCACTGTTGAGTCTTTTGTGGACGAAACGCGCATCTGGCGTATCAACTTATAATCCTGGTACCTTTGATTGCTGTTTGAACAGCTAATGTGTACGTATGTTAATGACGTTATGCAAATTATCGTTTTTATTGTGTGTCTTTTTTCTCATTTATTTTTGGTGTAATACTTTTCTCTTTTTGTTGTCGATGTATTTTTTAAGGAAATTTTGTTGAATATTTTAATCGATAAAGGTTAGCAACGGGAATAGCAGCGATATGTTTTGTATAAAATCAAGGAGACGTTTTAAAGGTATTTGCGCTAATACTTGACAGTTTAATCAGTCTCAACTGTCAGTCGATACAATGACTTATCTATTCTGAAGACACGGCTTTTACCCTCGGTATAAATGTTTTATAATCACTGTAAACATCTATTATGATGATAAATCATGATTGCAACCACATCAAAGGTCAGTAATTGTATAATAGCAAATGATGAATTTTGTTACAGGGTATGAAACTGTTAACAAAACAACATCACTCTTTTAGTATAAAAGATGTATTGTACCATGGCACATTAAACATAACGTCACGTACTCAAGACAAAATATGTGAACGGAACTTGGCCGTTTTATGTGATTTTGGAAGTTCATATGCTGATGTTATTGCGACTTCTATTCTCCAGAACTGTAACGGTAAATATACTGCCTACGAATGTTTGTACATAACCGATTAAAATGTTCACTCTGTTCTAAAACAAAACATGAACCCATCAAATACGTGTGATAAACAAGACAGCAATTGCGTTAAATGACTATAACAAAACACAACTCTCCGTACTAAACAATTTTCAAATGATCAACTTTATGGCCTACATCATTTGAATACTTACAACATGTACAAGTAAGACATGTTTTAGATGAGCAACTCATAGGTTAATGTTCAGTCTTCCACAAAACACACTTAGTCTAGTGTACAACATTGCAAACTCTACAAGTTCTTACAAACGTGAAGATACCAATAACAAATAATTTCAATGTCATCATATTTCACGGTCACAACTTCAAGTACCGAAAGTTGTTAGAATGTCATATCTAACTGTAAAGTATTACCAATATGTGTTCAACTACCTAAATAACTAGGAAATAGACAATATGAATATGTCTTACTGTTTTTTTAGTTGACATTAGTCAGAACATCGTCATGATGTTATTCAGACTTTTGCACAATATAAACAGTATTATATACAAGGCGTAGAGCTACAACTGAAGATTACATTTTAAAAAGTTAATTAACAAAAACGCATTAATCCATGGAAAATTCAAAACGGAAAGTCCCTTATCAAATTGAATGGCAAAAACAAAATATATTACACATAGTTTGTTTTTCGTTTGTAAAAGTGGGACGAAAGACACCAGAGGGACAGTCAAACTCATAAATCGAAAATAAACTGACAACGCCTGGCTAAACATGAAAAAGACAAACAGACAAACAATAGTACACATGACACAACATAGAAAACTAAAGAATAAGCAACACGAACCCCTCAAAAAGTTGATAGTTTAAAAATATTTTAATAGGAATGGTATTGTTAATACATCAAACATTGACATCAGATAACTGCTAATAATGTTTCGATGTGAAAATCCACTCAATCAGATCTAGGACCTTCGTTTGTTTAATGAGTATATAACCCATTTTGTGACATGCGTTTTTGTAATATATACACTGCACCTTTTTTTTAAATTCAGTAACACATGAGGAGTCTAATGATGATTGTAAGTAGACACATACATATTAATTAAAACTGTTCCACGATAGTATCAAACTTTATTGTGTAATTTGAATCAGCGAAGTATCTACAATGGTGGGTATTTTCAGACACAAAAGTAATGCACATGTACATAATTTTATTTACGGAATGGCTGTAATATTTGTTTGTCTATGAATAAATAACATCGCAAACGTGAATAACTCGCGTAGAGGAATTTTAAAGAGGGTGATTTGCGTTTTTAATGTTATTTCGTATATACCGAAAAAAAGCACAATAGGAAATAAAAGCATGCTGAACGTTTTGTTTGTATTCAGTCATAACAGTTCAAAGGATAGAGTAAAGGCACCGATCAACCTTCTTCGAAATGGTTCGTGGACATGGTGTATTGTGTTATATATCTCTTTATTATATACTTTAAAGTAAATACATGTAAATTGCATGGGTTTTACAGTCAACGGCAACCGTGCTGTATCAGCTATCCGTAATGATATCGATACGTAAACGCCTGAAATGGCTTTATCACAGAATCACTTTTTATCAAAACGTAAAAGTCATAATCTGGATGACGTCATGCATATAAAAACATCTACGTGAGGTATATAATAAAGTGAATATACTAGGGTTTTTTTCAATATCACACACCTTACCAACCTTCAACCAATATAATCCATTGAGCCAAGCTGTTGGGTTTATACTGGTGTCCCGGGTTGATACGGATGTGATTTTGAAAAAACCGTATAATATTCTTTGTCTACTGATTCTTCAAGACATAAAGATAATTATCAAAATCTTTTAGTTTTCATAAACTTTTCGAAAAGCAATAAAGCTTGTTTGCTTTCTAATTCTTCTCTGACTTAGTTATGTGATACTAGTTAGTGAGGTACTGTCTACATATCGTTTGTAAAATTATTTTCTTATGTTTTTTCTAACGCAGGTATCGGCTTTCAAATCTCTCTGTGAAAAATGTCTATTAACGATCATATATACCAAAAAGTCGATATATTTAATAACGCAATGTTTACAGCAAAAGTGCTTAGCGTAACAAAATTCCCAAAACTATCGTCATATATTTATTCAATTGCAAGCTAGACGTACTTCACAGTATTATATGTGTCTGCTAAATGATGTATAAGTTACTCGCGTTACTGTAAATATAAAGATAAAATGTCTCAAAAAGAAAAAAAGAAAATTACAAATATATTCTTCGTATGATTCAATTTGGTTAATGTTACTTAAATATACCTCCACAAAAGAGTAGTTATATCGTTGAATAAAAGTTTCATTGTATTCTGATAATTTATTGAGAACTTGTGTCAGATTCATAGTCAAAGAAATACGATTGTTTATTATAAAAGAACATACAGTTATTATACTGAAAAACTTAATTAAAAAGAAAACACTTCTCACAAAATAACTGTTGCAATATTTAATGTTTTTCTTTATTCTAGATATTGAACATGTTCGGATTATTACTGGAGCATTTGTTTCGTTTATTTTCCTATTTATTATCACTGCTGTTTGCTTGAGTTGTATATGTTCTATCAAGAAAAATGGTAAGTGTGAAAAAGTCAAAGATAACAATTAACTGCTGCATTTTTAAGACAAATGTTGATTTTTTTATAATTTGATTTTGCTAGTGACATATGTCTTAAAATATAAGACATTTATCCTGTATAATTATAGTGATGGTTCACCAGTGGTAATGTAGTAACAGCGATATATATGTCGTTATGTAGAGATTATTCTAAAGTTTCAGTGTTTGCGTCCGTAATGTGTTAATTTCCCCCCATTGAATACGACTTTAAATGATATTTTCCTACTCCATATAATAAATTAAAAAAATGTCATAGCAAACATAAGAATACAAACATGGACATTATAATTGGAAATAATGCACGGGCAGATACATATATATATATATATATATATAGAGAGAGAGAGAGAGAATACTAATAAATCCAACATTCCCGGTATGAATAGTTCTAATTCACTAGTACTTTCATGTTTTAAAAATAACAATCTTTAGGTGAAACTATACATGATTAACGTACCCATGTAACGGTAGGTATGTAACGTCATAGTTGTCGTTGAGTATCTAAAGGGAGATAAATCGTATTACACTTAGTCTATATATGTATATATATATAGAAGTATGGAACGTCATGATTACACAATAGAAAATGCATAGTTTGCATTCAATCGTGATTTAAATTTTAAAATAAAATGTTTTTCCTTGACTTCTCGTGTAATGTCACAGCCCATATTCATTTTATAAAATGGGAATATTTAAAAGAAATCCCCCGCCACATTCGTCTAAATGTTTGCTAAGGGGGATTTTTCTGTATTGTGGCTGCCGTATCTGTTGTCTATGAATGCTCACTATTTCCAAAATTGGAGTAGTTCACGGGGTTATTTTTTGACAGGGTATTTCCCATCTGCACTGATGGAAATGTATTTGCTCTATTTAATTTTATGATGTCGAATACAGCAACACAGAGAAGAAAATCTCAATATATAAACAATGTAATTGTGAAAAATTCGATTTCTCTTATTCAATCAAAATACAGCATTATAACATTAGTTGGAATTCAATTTCCTATTGATATTTTCAGGTGGAAGTGGACATTTTTTGTGTCGGAAAAATATATGTTTCATGCTATGTTGTCATTTTGAAAGTCATCGCTGTAATGAAGTTTGTAGAATGATTGGTTTGTTTCCTGGAAAATATACTGCTACAGAAAGATCAGAGAGAAGTGAAAGTAATTCGGAGTTTGGAGGATGAAGAACAGAACGAAATCGAAAACAAAAATCTGAAAAACATGTAGACAACAAAAGTATTATCATTACCAGATCAAAAGAAGTGTGAAGCTGTTGATATTAAATAGTACATATTGTTTCAACGGGTGTGTTAACCACTGGTGTTTCCAATGGATAACATAAGCAAAGTCAACTCGGATCTATACTTAAAAATAGTACCTTGAAGTTCATGATAATTCACCACATACTTATCAAGTAGCTTATTGTCACCATGTTAAAAAAAATATACATCAATGCGACAATTTATCACTTGATGACAAATCGTTCTATTGATTTTACACGTTATTTTTTTCTGTTCACTAACTATATTGAATATTTGCCACTGGATGTTTCGCAATAAATAGTCCATCAATTAATCGATCATTACCTTAGTTGATGTTTTGAAAAATTAAATACTTTTACAATTATTTTTGTTAGATGTTTACTGCTGTCTTTTTTGCATTGAAACTACGCAACTTAATATAAATGGCCATCGAACAAAATTTCGCAACTACATGAATTTAAAGCATGTGTATTTAAAGTATAAAATTGAAAATGGAAATTGGGAATGTGTCAAAGAGACAAGAACCCGACCAAACACCAGACAACAGCCGAATGCCACCTATGGATTTTCAATGCAGCGAGAAACTCCCGCACCAGGCGGCGTGCTTCAGCTGGCCCTTAAACAAATACGAATACTAGTTCAGTGCTAATGAACACCATACTAAATTGAAATTGTTATACCAAAGTCCAAGGTCAGGGGGAGTGTTGAGATCCCGCTAACATGTTAAACCCCACTGCATTCTGTATGTACAGTGGAGATCACTTCTAACCTCTCATTAGAACTGTCAGAATATTCTGTCATAGAACTGTTCTAACCTGTCCTAGAACAGTTCTACCTAGAACAGTTCTACCCTAGAACTGTTCTAAGTAGAACTGTCAGAATCAGTTCTAGGTAGAACTGACTAAATCAGTTCTAGGTAGAACTGTCAGGATCAGTTCTAGTGTAGAACTGTCTAAATCAGTTCTAGGTAGAACTGTCCACATCACTTCTAGCGGTAGAACTGTCAGCAGAACTTACTAAATCAGTCAGGACTGTAGAACAGTTCTAAATGACGTCACTGCAGTAAGGGCACTTTAGAATTTAGAAGAAATAAATCACTTCCAATTACTTTGCTATATATTAAATAGCAGATTTTCTATATTTTTTACTGATCAAACGACTTTTATTACGTTACATGTACAAATATCGAAGTGAATATAGAAGGTTACCCAACTCATCGGAGGAATATTTTTATAAGATTGCATACGGAAACATCATTGTTTACGTTTCTTCGTTCCCCGTTTTTAACAGTCTCTTCCTAAATAAAATTCTGCATTTAATTCGTGGAATTTTAATCGTAATTTACCTTGTTTGCCTTGGATTTACATTCATTTAAGATTCTGTTTTGACAAATGTTCAAACGAAAATTGTACAGTGGATGAATTATGGGATATTAATGAAAACAGTGTTGTACAACGTAAAAAAACTATATATGAGACAATATCTGCAAAAGTCTAATTTCCATGTCCCGCACTTCACCAGCAATTATTTTTTTATTCAACCATCTTTTTTGAAAATTTGAAGTTTCAGTATAAACTAAATTATATAATGCACCATGGCCTGCCAATTAAACACTCATTCTTATATTTCTTCCAATAAAATATTGTAATTTAAATGTTCAACCCCCCCCCCTAAAATCATGTTGTCCCCTGTGTTTTTTTGAAAACTAAATCATTCAAATAATATCCAAATTAATTAAACAGGCATCTGATTCTCACATATATGATATATTATATAATAAACTTGCCCCTAATTTGTCTTTTTATATTATAACTATAGCATGTAATAAAATTTTGAAAATTTTAAGAGAAAAAAAATTTGTCCCCAGGGGTGATTTCCTTCCTGTTACCACTGGGTTTTTTTTACCTGTGGAAACGTTTACAAGACCAAGAGTTATTTTCCCATTTTGTATTGTGAAGAGCATCATTTCCTGAATGCATTAGTACAAAGAAATAGTTGGAAAGGAGGCCAGGTTTGAAAATTCAAGCCCATCCAAGTTAAGAATTTATAGAAAAATACTTATTGGTGTTCTATCCTGTTACAGCCTTTTCTTACACTTTCTGAGAATATTTTTAAGTGTGCACCACAGCATTAAGTGTGTTTTTATATCATCTTTTTAAAATTTATATGTCACAGGAAATACACTTGCATTTAATGTGATAAAAAGGACAAAAACTATCGCGTAATTCCTTTCTGTTACGTTCTGTCATGTTACCTGATAAAAAGTAACAGCATAACCATCATCAGTAACAGGAAGGATGTTCAAGACAATTTCACTGAAGAATCGAAAAGTTAATCTACTATATGCCAACCATTTTATTTAATATAAGTTATCACCACCATATTAAATAAATTTCTAAATAATATACAGTATATTTAATAAAAAAAATAGGTTTTTTGCTTTTGATAACACAATGTAACAGCAGAGAACATTGTGCAATTCTAGTTTAGTAGATAGTAACAGAAAGGAATTTATTTTAGAATTTTTCCTTACCTAGGCAGATTTTTCATCTTGCAAATACAGTTTCAAAGGATAAATGACATTGTTTGCTGTTATCTTCTAATTGTGACCAATTTAAACTGATGTATTTTTCTTAAACTTTAAAATAAAGCAGAAAAATCCTTTCTGTTACCAACTCTGTCCTGTTACCGTTGTGCTGTTACTCAAGATTCATTCATGTTACCGACATATCTGACTATATTTAAGTATATTTCTAAACCTTTTGTATTGCAAATGCTAAAATAAATAATTGGCATTTGATAAACTATTGCAGGATATACTAGTAAACCACAAATATTGCCTTAAACTTATTCCTTATTCCCATTAGAAACTTTTTAAAATTGATTCACTTTGGTAACAGGAAAGAACTGGATTTGTTTTGTACCATTTTTAAAATAGCCATTGTTTCCTTTTTAAACAATTGTTTGAATTACAGACAACAGTTCCTAGATCCCCAATGTGTGTTCTTCGATTTGTGCTATTAAAAAACTGGGTCTAAAAAAAAAAAATTGTTTTTTCTTATTTCCAAAAATTAGACTTTTTCAGATATTGTCTCATATATACATTTGCACCATCTCGGCAATTTAGCCAGACTTATCATGCTTATCCATAACGATTATAAATGATATCTGGGAGTCTGCAACTCAGAAAAATATACTGGATCTGAACATGAATGAAACATTTGCCCCTAGACGTTCGGCTACAAACAAAATCATGCATTTTTCTTTGCCTTCTTCAAATTATATTAACAGTATACTATTCCAAGAAGAGAACTTCCCATACATGTACTTTTTATTTTATTTTTAAAATAAAGTATATGAATCAGTCATGTGAGTGTTGGATGATGCCATTAAATAGTTTTGTTTAAAAAAAAACCATCACAAACTACTGACTTAAACATGTTAAAAAGTCACTTTAGCATGTTTAATGACGGTTCATTATTATGGATACAGAGAGGAAATAACGGCGCGCTAAATTCTTAGATATGGTGTAAATACACCTTGTCGCTATTTGTCTGCCATTACTGGATATCACACAGGTTCCCGTAAAATTTTGATGTCATAAAACAAAATATCCCACTCCACAATGGAAAAGTCATTGTTGTATGCTTCAAAAGTTCAAGAGGCCGGGTCAGCCAGGATAAGCGATAAAGTGTATTGTGTTTCAAAGTTGGTGTCATTTTTATCATATGATCCGTCCTCAAATAGAAATAATATTGGTTTAGCATGTTTACAATGAGGCCATATACATGTATATTTACATGATAAAGTGTAAATAAGTTCAGTTTTGTTTGATGCGGTCAAATAATTTTTATAAAACAACTCTCACTCAGTCGAAACCACTGAAATGTGTTTACAATTCAGTATTTTGAATAAAAAGAGGACTTGTTGATATTCTAAATTGATGTGGAAATTTTTTTGTACCCAATGTGTTCCAATATTCATTGATATTGCTGTTATTTGAATTATACAATCCATCGTAATATGTATTACTATAAGTGATTTAGTATGCGGCTATATATATATTAAGATTTACATAACAAAGTGTAATTATGGTCAGTTTTGGTTGATGCTGTCACATATGGTCAGTTTTGGTTGATGCTGTCAAATATGGTCAGTTTTGGTTGATGCGGACAAATAATTTTGTTATAATCATGAGTCAGTCTGAGATAGCAAAAATACTGAAATTAGTTCAATACATGTAGTTTACGATTCAAAATTTTGATGAAAAAGAGGACATGCTGGCACTATAAACTGATGTGTGCATAATTTTATTTTCCAATATTGCTTTCATTTATATTAAACAATCCATCCTGATATAAAAATATACGTGATTTACTTTGCGGCTATTAAGATTGACATCATGTACATAATAAAGTGTAAATATGGTCAGTTTTGGTTGATGCAGACAAATTATTTTGTTATACCAGTCAGTCTGAGGTATGAAAACTACTGATATTTGTTTATTATGCAATATTTTGAATAAAAAGAGGACATGCTGGCATTCTAAATTGATGCAAATGAAATTAGGCAGCATTGTGTTCCAATATTTCTATTATTTGTATTTTCATGATTGTACAATCCACCCTTACATAAAAATATTACAGATTTACTATGCGACTATAAGAGTTACATAAAAAAGAGCAAATATGGTCAGTTTTGGTTGATACGGTCAAATATGGTCAGTTTTTGGTTGATGCAGTCAAATATGGTCAGTTTTGGTTGATGCTGTCAAATATGTTCAGTTTTGATTGATGCAGACAAATAATTTTGTTACATGATTCCATGTTACTGTCAGTCTGAGGTATGAAAACTACTGATATTTGTTTCTGATGCGATATTTTGAATAAAAAAAGGAAATGCTGGCACTCTCAATTGATGCGAGAAAAAAAATGGTTGTCATTGATTTCCAATATTGTAGTTATTTATTTACTACAGTCCCTCTTGACCTAAAATTATAACTGAACTACTGTGCAGCTATTTAGATTTACATTAAAAAAAAGCAAATACGGTAAGTTTTGGTTGATGCGGTCAAAAGATTTTATTATACGACTCAGTCTGAAGTATGAAAACTACTGATCTTTGTTTATGATTCCATATTTTGAATAAAAAGAGGACATGCACATTGGCAGATCGAAGGGGGGGGGGGGGGGTTCAGGATTTGGAACCCCCTTTTTTTTTGACAATCAATGCATTTTAATGTGAACATATAGTTGGACCCCCCCCCTTTTAAAATGGCTGGATCTGCCCCTGCATGCTGGCACTATAAATTCGAACAAAATTGTTTTCCAATATTGCTGTAACTTGTATAGTACAGTCCCTCTTGACCTAAAATTAAAACTGAAGTACTGTGCAGCTATATAGATTTGCAGAAAGAAAGAGCAAATAATGTCAGTTTAGATTGATGTGGTCAAAAGATTTTTGTTAAACAGGTCCGTCAGAGGTATGAAAACTACTCGTAAACAGATATTACATTTGGTTTATGAGGTCAGATAATTTTTTAATGTGATAACGAGCCATCCTGACTGCCAGAATAACAAATGTAAAACAATTCAAATAATAACCCCCCCCCCTATAATACCAATTAACGGCCTAATTTATGTTCAAAAAATGAAAGAAAAACAAATATTTTATGTTACACATCAACAAAAGAAAATCACTGAATTACGGGCTCCTAACTTGGAACAGGCACATACATGCAGAATATGGCGGGGTTAAACATGTTCTCTTGCCGATTATAAATCTGAAATAAAACCGGCAAAATAGCAAAACTCTATATAATATTAATCGCTATTTTGCCGAAGCCTTTATATTAAGACAAATATTTCTTAAAACTTATAAATCAATTTTAGCCGTAGAATTTATAAATTAATTCTGGCCGTAGAATTTATAAATCAATTATAGCCGTAGAATTTGAAATCAATTCTAACCGTAGAACTGTTCTAGGGTAGAACTGTCAGGATCAATTCTAGCTAGAACTGTCCAAATCAGTTCTAGGTAGAACTGACCAAATCAGTTCTAGCTAGAACAGTTCTGACCTAGCTAGAACTGACTAAAAGGTGTCAGGCTGACAGTTCTACATACTGTTCTAGAACAGTTCTCCTGACAGATTCTGACAGAATTTATGAGAGGTTAGAACTGATCTCCACTGTATGTGCCTGTCCCAAGTCAGGAGCCTGTTATTCAGTGGTTGTCGTTTATTTATGTATTACATATTAGTGTTTCCTTCATTTTATACATATATTAGGCCGTCGGTATTCTCGATTGAATTGTTTTACATTGTCAATTCGGGCCTTTTTATAGCTGGCTATGCAGTAAGGGTTTTGCTCATTGTTGAAGGCCGTACGATGATCTATAACTGTTATTTTATGTGTCATTTTGTTCTCTTGTAGAGATTTGTCTCATTGGCAATCATACCACATATTCTTTTGTTGTAACTCCGAAATATACACAAGAAACTAAAATTAAAAATTCATACAAGACTAACAAAGGGCAGATGCTCCTGACTTGGGAAAGGCGCAAAAATGCGGCAGAGTTAAACATGTATTTTGATATCTCAACCATCCCTCTATAACTCTAACCAATGTAGAAAAAACAAACACACAACAATGCGTCGACATAAACATGTTTTCGAGTGTGAACATCTTACATTACGAATTTTATGTACTAACTTTTGATTTGCAAAGTCCTAATGTAAATGCCTGCGTGTATTAGGATTATTCGCTTCAGGAATAGTTACAAAACAGAGATCAAATTCATAATAAAATCAGAATAATTATTGTATTCATGAAACCCATTGTTAACCATTGGACATCATTTCATATTTAACAGTGAACGCGTTCTTGAAATAAAAAAAAAGTTTAAATGCCCCCAGGCACCCATAATGTTTATTTAAAAATAAAACCAACATCCGGAAACATGCCCGAAGTTCAACCGGAGTCTGGCGTGAAGTATTTGGCCTTTTCTACAACCAGTATTATAATATGTAGGGACTTTCTTAGTATCTCGATTTATGTAATTTTTAAGTGTAAATTTTGATGGATTACATCTAACGTCTTGTGGAAGCCTGTTCCATTCACGAATAACAGATGGTAGGAAAGAGTTTAGATAAAAGGTAGTTCTACAGTTCATATTTTGGACATTAAATGCACTTCTAATATATTAGTCATAGACTTGATATAGTTGTTGAGGTACGAGACTACAAAGATAATTAGGAGCTTGATCATGAAACATTTCGTGAAATTTAATAATTTTATGTCTGGATCTTCTTTCACTCAGAGATACCCAACCAGTATCATTATAAAGATTAGATTTAGAGCAAAGCTTAGTGGCACCTGTGACTATACGAGCCGCTTCTATTTTAATGCTCTTTAGTTTGTCCTTTAAATAAATTGGTATATTATCCCACACAGTATCCGCATATTAAAGAATAGGCCTGATAAAACTGATATATATAACTTGTAGATTGTTACGCGATAGCTTAAACTTTAAACTCCTCATAAGATTTAAGCGAGGCGTAGCTTTATCAATAATATAGTTTACATGACTTTCCCAACAACCGTTTTCTTGAAAAATTAACCCTAAATGTTTATGTTCTTCAACCTCTTGTATCAGTGTATCATTCATATATATTGGTGGAATATGGGGTTTTGCTCTTTTTCTAGATATGGTCATGGTTTCAGTTTTTCTTGGATTAAAATTAACAAGCCATTGTTGAGACCATTGGTGAATTTTTTCTATATCATAATTCATCAATTCAGATGTAGCATACTCGTACTCAACAACTATATATAATGACGTATCGTCATCAAAATGTCTGATGTTGCATGATATGTCACATACAATATCGTTTATGAATAGTAAAAATAATACAGGTCCTAAAATTGAGCCCTGGGGGACACCTGCTTTAATGCTATACACATCAGAGGTCTGTCCTCCTATGACAACTCTTTGTCTTCTTTCAGATAAATAACTTTTAAACCATTTTAATAAGTTCCCTAGCTCACTACAAAAGTCAAAAAGTCTGAAAAGACCAGTTTTTGTCTGAATTTGCATGAATTTTTACTCGACATTCTTAATTTGTCTAAATAATTTTTAAAAATTCTTGACATTGTATGAATTTGTCTCATAAAGTTCTTGATATTTCTTGACAAGTGTCTTGACAGTATGAACCTTGTCTTAAAATTTCTCAACACTTCCTGTATCATCTAATAAGAGTCTGGATTAGTCTCGACCAATTCTTGACTGTCTTAAATTTGTCTCGATCTGTCTTGACATATTCTTGACATTCTTGATAATGTCTGAATAAGTCTTGACATATTCTTGACATTCTAAATAATGTCTAAATATGTCTCGACACATTCTTGACAGTCTTAAATATGTCTTGACACTATCTCAACAGTATAAATTTCGCCTTAAAATGTGAACAGACTTATTCTGCACTGTTTGTGACATTCTTTTGCTGTTATATACTTATCATGGCTAAACTTTTTCGTTCATTTTTTTACATGAATAAGGCCGTTAGTTTTTTCGTTTGAATTGTTTTACATTGTCTTATCGGGGCCTATTATAGCTGACTGTGCGGTATGGGCTTTGCTCAGTGTTGAAGGCCGTACGGTGACCTATAGTTGTTGATGTCTGTGTCATTTTGGTCTTTTGTGGATAGTTGTCTCATTGGCTATCATACCACATCTTCTTTTTTCTATAAACTTTGAAGAATCAAGGATTAATTTTGTGTAGTAAGATACCCTTTTGGTGCAACTTAGTTGGAATACCCTGAATAATCCCCCATGTAGCTTAATTTTGATTTATTTTTTATTAAACATTTAATTAATTGCTTTCACTTGGAATATAAGTTGAAGTTGCTGACAACCAGCATTTAGATTTTTGCCGTTCGAAAAACTGCCAGTCAAATTTGCCTTACTAAAATAGGTGTCTATAAGGCAGTTTTAAAATGTGACCATGCGTCTCTTTTGGACCCCAAAATTCATCTTTTGGGTTCGTGTGGCTAAAATAGGAAGGGGGGGGGGGGGGGGGGCTTTCGTGAAGGTCAAAGAATTTGTTCCCATCTTGATTTAAAAACCTTATTCATGTTTTAGGACAACCAAAAAACATTATTTATTCCAATTTGAGTGTTGAATTTTATAATTTTTTAACAAAAATAAATATTTTTGATAACTCCTTCCGGAAAAGAAAAAATGTTTCTATCTATATATATAATATTATACATGTCTGTTTGGGATCCATTTCATAAGACCAATGATTTTTATAGAAAATGGACCCATTATAAATACATTTTTTTTATTATTCCTGGGGTAGATAATACTTTCCTTTTAATCTTTCGGAAATATTCAATTTTCAATTCATTTTTTTCATCAAAATGATGATTTTCATTTTCGTCTATGAACAAACTTTTTAAATTGTAGTGGCATGGTTGGTCAACTGATAAGTTGTATGGCTTATTACAGGTAAAGCAGTAATTTCTATCTGACAGTTGCGTGTACTCTGGGGGTGTGGAATACCTTAATTTTATTGGGAACATGCTGTCCATGTGTAATACTTAATATATATTCCAACAGATGACATTACACAATTTTTCTTCTTTTAAATGAATGATTTGTATATCATCATAATTTGTTGTTAATGTATAAACCACATTTTTGTACAATTATTAACATTGAATATTATAAATGTAGAATGAAATATGTCTACAGTATGATTGGTTTTAATCATTTAATTTATAAGATTTAGGAATCAAAATTTGTAATTATTTAAAAAGTCAATTTTAAATTGTTTTATATCAACACATCCACATTAAATTTATTTTAAACATTAGATTTAAACTCAGAACTATCAAGTAAATTTAAGACACAATTCAAAATGTTTAAAATATGTCAAGCCACACTGAGAAAAAATAAGAATGTCGAGAAATTTCAAGACAGTATTTAAATGTCAAGAATTTGTCAAGAAATTTTAAGACCATTTTCAGAATGTCAAGAATATGTCAAGTAAATTTCATACAAATTTGATATAAATGAGAATTTGTCAAGAACAATTAAGACACAAGTCATACTTTTGGAGAATGTCGAGTAAAAGTTCATGGATAAAGGTACGGCCTTCACACTGAACAGCTAGTTATAAAGGGCCCAATAAATTACTGGTGTAAAACCATTTAAACGGGAAACCAAAGGTCTAATCTACATAAAAACGAGAAGCATGGTTGAGCCGTTAGAGCAAATGCATAATTACATTCAGACAAACAAAATCTAGGGAGCTTTTTTATATATTTTATGTGAAAATGACAATTAGTATGATGGTCGTAGTGTGAACGTAGTCAGGTCGTAAAAAGAGCGTGATGAGGACAGCAAGGGCGTGTCAGAGTCGTACTATGGTCGTGAAAGCGTGGTATAGTCGTAGTGGAAGCGTAGTTGAGTCGTGGTGAGAACGTGATAGTCGTAGTGAGGTCGTGATAACGTCGCTGTGAGATCGTCGCGCAATATCTCCGAAAAGAATCACGCTTTCGCTACGCTCTCGCGACGATTGTACAACGACCTTTACCAACTTACTACGATCTTAGTGCGCTCTCACTACGCTTCTACTACGACCTGATTTCATCACGACCGCACCACGATTCATTTGAACATGTTTAAAGGTGGCCACGCTCTGATACGACCTTACTGCGATCTACACGATCGTACTACGATCATCAAAATTTGCATTTTTTCACAGATCGTAGTGCGATCGTGGCCTAGTGGGACTGCGGTATTAGGTAAGCAATTTGTGAGCTTTATTATTCAAATAATGCAAGCGCAAATTGAGATCCACATTGATCAAATATCAAATTATTGAATATACTTTTATATATTTTATTTATAGTAATAGTAATAGTAAATTTTAATTTTGTATGATGATGTATTGTTAAACTGTTCATACTTCTTTCCGGCTGCCATTGTAGAGCCATCAATGTATATACACGTATGTTCAAGAATTTATCATTAAAGTCTTTCCTTTTTCAGAACTTTGACAAAGTTAGCAGTCTTAACCGTAAGACGTGTCGCTTTCATGTTCACACTTTGTATCGGTGTCATGAATACCTATCCGGAACTTACCCTGTGAGTCGAAATATTTTGTCATTTCAGAGTAATCCCTCCGAAACCCAAAAACCTTGTTATCGTTCCAACACCGTAACCGTAATAGGTAGAAAACAAACAAAGGGTGAAATTTGTTCAGGACCAGACCCTGGTTTTTCATTACATTTGGATCGAAAAGATTCAACGACTCATCGGTAGGGTTATGCCCCTATTAAAATTAACCGGTGTCGGCCATGTCGGCTGGCCACCAAAACTCAGAAACCGTAAGTCGAAGACACATAGGATCTTCACCATTCATCATCAATTCATGTGACTTTGAAAAATACCTCAAGGTCAAATGTGTATGTTGACCTTGACCTTTGACCTAACACCTTGTTATGGGAAAATCTCAGCAACCTTAATACTTTCAGAAGTGTTGTATAGTGGAAAATGTTTGGGTCATTAAGGCGCGTATGGGGTCTTCAGCAATGACATTGGGGACAAATTACCTTGACAAAGGTCAAAAGGTCAAGGTCATGTCCCATAGAGCGAATTATGTGTTTTTGACCTTATTTAAAGGATTTTCAGTGTTTTTTAAAGCTTTTTAAGGTTGACCTTACAACTTTTTAGTCGATATCTCAAAAACGATTGTACTTACAGAAATAATAAATAGTGAAAAACGTTGATGAGGCGCAACTTTTTTACATTTGACAGAAGAGATTTGACCTTTCTGTAAGGGGCATAACCTGTGTAAGAACTTTTCAATACATTCTACGTCTATTGGAACAGGTATTTTACATTACAAAAGGAAAGACCTCTCAATTGTTCAAGAACAATTGACATTTTAATTGTCATTTCATTTTGAAATTCACAGTATAAATATATCATCAGGTTTTTGATAAACACATCATTATATAAGAAAAAATGATTATCTGAAATTTGAAAACAAAAGTGTTCCAAAAATTATGTTTACATCTTTTTAATGTTGCTATATTTCGTTATCTAATGACGGTACTATTTTATAGCATATCCGTAACAAAACAAAACCATAACAAAAAGAAACAACTGAAAATATGCTGAATGTGAGAGAGATGCCTATCTTTCATAGGTGTGCTATGTATATACAAAAGTGATTTGATGTAAATAATTAAAACCTAAATAGCAACTACTAGTGAGACAATTTTTCATTTTATTGTACAGATAATGAAGAGGAAACACAGTCACTTCATCAAACGGAGTCGCCTTGAAATAGTTTTCAAACAAATGCAAAGATACATGGCAATTATATGCACACATTAAGATGTAGCATATTTGTTGTTATAAGACAAAAATTAACCGTAAGACCAATTCTCAATGAAATTATATGTAACGTTTTTTTAGAAAGGATTATATTTAGTCTGTTAACTTGAAACTGCTTTAACATGATCAATTGGATTAAATAAAAGTCCGAATGAAATATCTGCTGAGAATTTTACTCAGAGAAAACTATATAGCTAGTGGCCTTGTAAGTGGTGCCTGTTTTTGGAACGTTTGATAAACCTTCTACAATGTTATATTTGTAATGCAAAACTGGGTCTATACCACTGTCCAGCTTACATGTTTAACCTCGCCACATTATTAATGTGTGTGCCTGTCCCAAGTCAGAAGCCTGTAATTCAGTGGTTGTCGTTTGTTTATGTGTTACATATTTGTTTTTCGTTCATTTTTTTACATGAATAAGGCCGTTAGTTTTCTCGTTTGAATTGTATTACATTGTCTTATCGGGGCCTTTTATAGCTGACTATGCGGTATAGGCTTTGTTCATTGTGGAAGGCCGTACGGTGACCTATAGTTGTTAATGTCTGTGTCATTTTGGTCTTTTGTGGATAGTTGTCTCATTTGCACATCTTCGTTTTTATATTATCTATACTAGCTCTTTAGCTGTTTCTTTTATTATTTATCCTCGGCTTATAATATTCCCCTTTGAACGTTCCTGATGAAGAGAAATCCAGAAAGTGCTTCGAACGCATGAAATTTACCAAGAATTGTTCAAGGTTATTTTCCACATTGATTTAAATTCACCTTAGAAGTTTCAGACAATATTTAGCACTTTTAAAATAAGTTGATGCAAAAGAATAAAAAGCACTCGGACATTGTAACTGTAATAAAGTATTAATATTTAGTTTCAACAGGCGAGAAAGAGATATTATAAATTTTTGTTTTGTATTGTCTTCACAGGATGAAAACGAGACAGTACACACTTGGAGACAGAATATCACAAAGAAATGTTACAACTTTTGTTTTGAAAAAAAGCAATGAGCCTAGCTGAAATGATTGTGATCTCGTTTAATAATCATACATTTATGTTTTGCATTTCTTAAAAATACCAATACGTTCACCTATATCTTGATAAGACATTGTATCATGTAGGTGTCACTTTACAGGTATTTTGACAAATATGGCCCACCGATAAATCATAGAAGTAGCCACCAGCCACACTAAATAATAGAATTTACAAATGAAGCAAATTGTGTCCACTGGAAGAATCTATAACAATAATTATATAACTATCCTAATTATAATGTAGACACGAAAAGGGAAAACAACCATATAATTTGCTTTGATTTAGTTTGCATGTTTTGTTTATATTGTAATGATTAACACATCTCGAGTCGTTGATACATATACATGTTATACCTTACTGATGTCATTATGATTGTGCTGAAAAACATATTACAGGTTAAGATACTGGAACAATTTATTTATTGCCAAACATTCAAATTATGATGTACTTGATATTTTACGACGCAATTACTGAAGAAAGCTATCAAATTGTATGTTTTAAATACACATGAAATATATAAAATTAAATATTGTGTTACCTATTTTACAAAATTACATGAACTATTATTAACATTTATAAAACTACTAACTAAATTACGGACATGTAAATATACCCTTGAATTATTCTCAGCTTGTATATTTGTTATTGTTATGCTACATGTATTTATTGTATTACATTTGTTTTCTTTTTAGCTACCTCAAACTGTATTATTTGTTTGAGTCATATGAAATTAACTTTAAAAAAAAAAAATGTTGCGTGTTTTTTTTTTATATCTTAATGGCTAGTTTTTAATATAAAACTTAGAAGACATTTACTTTTTTAATTGTTTGCTTCCAGTAAACAATATGCCTAGAAGTATATATTTTTCGTATGTTGAGAACTCAGCGTGACCTTTCTCGTAAAAATACGATGATCGCAAAACATATGGATCTGCCATTGAAATAAACTATTATCGTATTGTTCATGCTATACACGAACTCAATATTCAAGCTTCTCTGTTGATTGTTTACTATAAAGGTGACAATTGGTAAACTACGGCTTCAAAACACGACAATTAATTAGCTGCCATATTTTCGCATTATAAAAAAAGACAGAAAAATGACGAATATGCAATATGGATGCGTACACAGGTAAAATAGCTACGGACGATTCACGGATGTGGTAATAAACGTTCGTAAAACATCAATCCGTATTACGGATGAAACAGTTACGTCCATAAAACGTCTGTAATAATACATTAATAAAACGTACGTGTAAAACCTGATGTAAAACGGATAAAATCGTACACACAAGACCAAATTTATGATATATACATGCATTGGTTCAATGATACGATAAATGATAGGTTTAACCATTCGCTTGTTTCATTTTACTCTAAATGCAAATGAAATGTCACATTCAATTGTGAGTGTTTCTCGTTTCTTCTTTGTTGTCACTGCCTTATTGGTTTAATGTTTGTCGCGTTGTACGTTTTTGAAACCATTTTTGGTAAACGAAAAGGACGATATTAATGGGACATTAAACAAACGTGACTAGGAAGACTTATTACCTCATGGTAAAAGATCACGAAAAGACAAACACGTTTACAATTCACAAAACACTATGTGTACATAGAGAAAACTAATAATTAAAAACCCCAACACACAGTATGGGATAAATCGTCAACAGATTAGTCATGTATTCAATTGTCTTTATAATCGAAAAGAACCGTTTTATTTTACAAAATATTAAAATCATGTACCTTTCCCAGTAAAAGCACTTCCATCTACCACTACTATAATACCCATATAGAAACGACTATGTCAATTTTTTTTTCTAAAGAAAAACACGTTATGGTACCGGTGCAGTTCAGACGGAAACAGATAGACGAAACAGTCCTTATTGTTCTTGTATTTTGAATCTCTTCTTCCAGACTTCAACTTTTCATTCGCAATAAGCAATCGATATATTTCATCGATATAAAATAAAAAGATGATGTATAAATAATTGTCAATGAGACAGCTCCTCACAAGAGACCAAATGACAAAAAAAATATAGGTTAGCGTATGACCTTCAAAAATTAGCAAAACCCATAACGCGTAGTCAGCTACAAAGAACACAAAAATGACAACGTGAAACTTTTCTAACGAGAAAATTATCGGCCTGATTTATGTACAATATAATGAACGATATACAGCAATACAAGACAATCACTGATGTACATGGGACAGTGGTTCAACAGTTCACCAAGAACAAACTACATAAATGTATAACAATCAGTTGAAAGGATTTAACTTATGGAAAATGATACAAAGAAGAAAGACAGACCGGACGTGACGGGGTATTTAGACATACTTACAACAACAACAAAAAAAAAACCCCACTAAGAACAGATTTTGGAAAATTGCAATTACTGATACAAGTTCCAAACCAAATCAAAAGATAACAAGAATGTGTCCATAGTACACGGATGCCCAACTCGCACTATCATTTTACATGTTCACGGGACCGTGAAATTGGGGTCAATACTTTAATTTGGCATTACAATTAGAAAGATCATATCATAGTTAACATGTGTACTAAGTTTCAAGTTGATTGGACTTCAACTTCATCAAAAACTACCTTGACCAAACACTTTAACCTGAGCTTCACACTATCTTCTTCTTTGTTCAGTGGACCATGGAATTGGAGTCAATACTTTAATTTGACAATACAATTAGAAAGATCATATCATAGGGAACATGTGTACTAAGTTTCAAATTGATTGGACTTCAACTTCATCAAAAACTTCCTCGACCAAAAACTTTAACCTGAAGCTGGACGAACGAACGAACGGACGAACGGACGAACAGACGAACGGAGGCACAGATCAGAAAACATAATGCCCCTCTACTATCGTAGGTGGGACATAAAAACAATCGTGCATCAAAAACGAAAATTCAATCATTAAACATCCAACATCCAATGGATTTGGTGTAAAGACATTATTTAACAGTCAGAGTAAAGCATGATATTGTGCAATGCCAAGGTACAGGTATCAACAGATTGTGATATGTGCTCCATGGTTGAGATGGCCACTTAAGTCAAACAAAGAAAAAAAGGTTATATGTCGTATGATAATGTATTTCATCGTATTCTAATGGTTATCATTGATGTAAGCGCATCAAACTTGCATGACTTTCATATAAAAGTAAGTTGATATGTATTTGTTCAATTTTTAATCGTAAAAACTTATGAACATATACAGTACTATTTTTTATGCTTTGTTCAAATTTGGATGAAATCTACTTTTTTTAATTATATACTTCCAGTAAACATATGAAGTCAATCTGATCAGTTAAGCAAAGCGTCATCAAAATCAAACAACCTTGCACGGAGAGCTATCTGAATGGGTTTCTCATAGATATCAATTCAAGCACACATACTGACAATATTTGACATGAACATTTTTCATGCATTGTATCCTATGAACAACACTTTCACATTGTACCATATATTAGCACAACAGTAAACCGTATTGAAGGAATAAACATATCATTAAGGACAGTGCCAAAACGTGTCCCTCCTATTTTTTTTTAATATCCTAAGGCTTGGAGTCTAAACGATATATAAAATTGAGAATGGAAATTGGGAAAGTGTCAATTGTTACATTGTATCAAAGGTACCAGGATTATATAATTTAGTACGCCAGACGCGCGATTCGTCTAAATAAGACTTATCAGTGACGCTCATAGCAAAGCGAATACAACCCGACCATAGAGCAGATATGTATTGTTGTGTATATACATTTTTTACGGAAATAAGAAGGTATGATATGAGCGCCAAAAGAGACAACTCTTTAGCCAAGTCATAATGTGTAACAAGTAAACAATTATAGAAATGTATAGGTCAAAATACGGCATTCAACGCGACACATGGGCTCACACCGAACAGTTGGCTAAAGCATAAAGGGCCACTTCTGTTGTCTGTTGTAAACCAATTCTTACAGGAAAACCAACGGTATTATCCGTATTAAAAACGAGAAGCAAGTAAAACAAGTGATAATTGATTTTCTAATTATAAGGTAAAAAACTGAACTGCGATCCTGTCATTTCATAAAAGTTAATTAACCAGATACTGAAATTTCAAGACAAAGTTCATTCGGGACACTGAAAGAAAAAGATGATATATAATTAACTAGGGATGTCAACGAGTACTTGCGTACTCAAGTATGGTTCGATAGAACCGAATATCGATTCCCGAAATCATACTCGACTTATCGGTTTCCTGTTAGAATGTTGTTGCTTTCTTAAGATAAAACAAAACAGATTTGTATTGAGAGCAACTCCCGGCATATATTATATACTATTTTCATCTGCAGGACAAAAAACAATAAACGACGTGGTGAATGAAGTGTTCAATGCACCCACTTTCTGTTAATCATTCTACCTGCTATTGTTTGAAACAATGGATGACACATTACATAGGTCAAAACTGAAAATTGTTAACAAGGAAATAATACAAATTATTTTCGATGTTTACAACTGTAAATTAAATCTATCATTTGAGTATTATTTAATCGTGGTAGATATATTGATTGAGGTAAAAACAAACCAGTAATATAATGATAGATTTAATTTATAGTTGTAAACATCGAAAATAATTTGTATTATTTCCTTGCTCACAATGTTTTCTGTCTGTAAATAATAACACTAAAACTAACTTTCGTTTTACTAGGAGGTACACATATCATGTCTTCAAAATGATGAATGTGAGCAGTATTTTCATTATTATTCTTTCGCTATGCAAAGGTATGTATAATATTATATCTATGAACTTATGTACTTCGAAGCGGACCTATTATCGGCGTTCGAAAGGTATCAATTTTGATTTGACGAAGTCAAAACGTTATAAAGAATCAACCGTTTCACGATTAGATATTAAACAAATACATATCAATTTACCTTTAGAATTATTTAATTTGATTTCTTAGCCAGCACATGAACAAAGATGTGCATTTTGATTTCTATGTTGTTAAAACATAACTTACAAAAAGTAAAATCACAAAAATACTGAACTTAGAGGAAGATCAATTGGGAAAGTCCATAATCACATGGCAAAATCAAATAACAAAACGCATAAAAAACGAATGGACAAGAACTGTCATATTCCTGACTTGGTACAGGCATTTTCAAAATGATGGAAATTATTATAAATTAAGGAATGTATCTCCCTCATGCAAAGCTCTGATTCCTTTCACGGATTTGGCTATACTTTTTGGACCTTTTGGATTAAAGCTCTTCATCTTTTATATAAGCTTTGGATTTCAAATATTTTGGCCACGAGCATCACTGAAGAGACATGTATTGTCGAAATGCGCATCTGGTGCAACAAAATTGGTACCGTTAATTTTATTACTACCACTGGGTCGATGCCTCTGCTGGTGGACTATTAGTCCCCGAGGGTATCACCAGCCCAGTAGCCAGTACTTCGGTACTGGCATGAAAATACGGATTTTTTGTGTTATTAAAATTTGCTGTTACAAAATGATGGAAATTATTATAAATTAAGGAATGTATCTCCCTCATGCAAAGCTCTGATTCCTTTCACGGATTTGGCTATACTTTTTGGACCTTTTGGATTAAAGCTCTTCATCTTTTATATAAGCTTTGGATTTCAAATATTTTGGCCACGAGCATCACTGAAGAGACATGTATTGTCGAAATGCGCATCTGGTGCAACAAAATTGGTACCGTTAATTTTATTACTACCACTGGGTCGATGCCTCTGCTGGTGGACTATTAGTCCCCGAGGGTATCACCAGCCCAGTAGCCAGTACTTCGGTACTGGCATGAAAATACGGATTTTTTGTGTTATTAAAATTTGCTGTTACAAAATGATGGAAATTATTATAAATTAAGGAATGTATCTCCCTCATGCAAAGCTCTGATTCCTTTCACGGATTTGGCTATACTTTTTGGACCTTTTGGATTAAAGCTCTTCATCTTTTATATAAGCTTTGGATTTCAAATATTTTGGCCACGAGCATCACTGAAGAGACATGTATTGTCGAAATGCGCATCTGGTGCAACAAAATTGGTACCGTTAATTTTATTACTACCACTGGGTCGATGCCTCTGCTGGTGGACTATTAGTCCCCGAGGGTATCACCAGCCCAGTAGCCAGTACTTCGGTACTGGCATGAAAATACGGATTTTTTGTGTTATTAAAATTTGCTGTTACAAAATGATGGAAATTATTATAAATTAAGGAATGTATCTCCCTCATGCAAAGCTCTGATTCCTTTCACGGATTTGGCTATACTTTTTGGACCTTTTGGATTAAAGCTCTTCATCTTTTATATAAGCTTTGGATTTCAAATATTTTGGCCACGAGCATCACTGAAGAGACATGTATTGTCGAAATGCGCATCTGGTGCAACAAAATTGGTACCGTTAATTTTATTACTACCACTGGGTCGATGCCTCTGCTGGTGGACTATTAGTCCCCGAGGGTATCACCAGCCCAGTAGCCAGTACTTCGGTACTGGCATGAAAATACGGATTTTTTGTGTTATTAAAATTTGCTGTTACAAAATGATGGAAATTATTATAAATTAAGGAATGTATCTCCCTCATGCAAAGCTCTGATTCCTTTCACGGATTTGGCTATACTTTTTGGACCTTTTGGATTAAAGCTCTTCATCTTTTATATAAGCTTTGGATTTCAAATATTTTGGCCACGAGCATCACTGAAGAGACATGTATTGTCGAAATGCGCATCTGGTGCAACAAAATTGGTACCGTTAATTTTATTACATTGTAATTGTGTCAAACACGTGTAGACCATGCTTTGATGGAATTACATGCTATTGTTTGAAACAATAGATGACACATTACATAGGTCAAAACTGAAAATTGTTAACAAGGAAATAATACAAATTATTTTCGATGTTTACAATTTGTATTATTTCCTTGTTCACAATGTTTTCTGTCTGTAAATAATAACACTAAAACTAACTTTCGTTTTACTAGGAGGTACACATATCATGTCTTCAAAATGATGAATGTGAGCAGTATTTTCATTATTATTCTTTCGCTATGCAAAGGTATGTATAATATTATATCTATGCACTTTTGTACTTCGAAGTGGACCTATTATCGGCGTTCGAAAGGTATCAATTTTGATTTGACGAAGTCAAAACGTTATAAAGAATCAACCGTTTCACGATTAGAAATTAAACATTATACATATCAACTTACCTTTAGAATTATTTAATTTGATTTCTTAGCGAGCAAATGAACAAAGATGTGCATTCTGATTTCTATGTTGTTAAAACATAACTTACATTGTAATTGTGCCAAACACGTGTAGACCATGCTTTCATGGAATTACATCATGGCGTGTATTTCTAAGCCAAAGAAGAACTTCACATTATAGTTCAAAGTCCTTTTGGATTAAGAAACACAGTTGCGTCCTCATACAAATGTATTTTTAGAAAAACTCCTTTATATCCCATCCGCTTTGATCATTTGTCAGAGCATTTACTGTCTTATCGACAAGTTAGACGACTGGTGGTCTACACTTTAATGAGTGTTATTCCACCACTGCTTCTTGATTGGAAATGGTTTACATGTATAGATATATATGTAGTAGAAGTGTCTAAATACAGCACAAACAACATTTTCCAAAAGACCAAAAAAAGGTGAAAAAGTATATTTAAACAAAACGCATTTGACTTACAGGTCGAACAACTGATGTTCTTTAGCCCTGCTGACTGCCATTGGCGATTGCCAAATAAAATTGATCACAAGATGGAACAAAATGGATCTTATTTTAAATTTAATACTAAACAGAAAAATATAAACTTGTGGTCAAGATGTTATGCCACAAACATAAGGTGACAATATCTTTTTTGTACACCAGATCTGGTTTTCAACACGAATGTCTCTTCAGTGATGTTAGGGATCGAAACGGTATTCGGAAGGCCATATAATTTACCCACAATTTTAGATAGACTCTTGAATTTTAAGAGTCAATTTAGGATGAACGGATCATATAAACTGGAGGGAAAATATGATACAAGCCCAAACAAAAAAATACAAAGTTTGAACATAGTTTTCAATTTAGACTCGTTTATATTTTTTCGTTTAGGCTAGTATCATATTTTCCCTCCGATTTAAATACTTTTCACTTTTTATGGTCTTTTGGAAAATGTTGTGTGTGCTGTATTTAGATCCTTCTACAACGAAACTTGTTCTACATGCACACGTATAAAAATTGGGGTTTTTAACCAACGCAATCATAGGTTTGAACGTAGTTTTCAATTAAGACCTGTTTATATTTTTTTCGTTTGGGCTTGTATCATATTTTCCCTTCGAATAACATCAGTTGTTCGACCTGTTAGTCAAATGTGTTTTGTTTAAATATACTTTTTCACTTTTTTGGTCTTTTGGAAAATGTTGTTTGTGCTGTTTTTAGACCCTTCTACAACGGAATTTGTTTTACATGCACACGTATAAAAATTACGGTTTTTATCCAACGCAATCATAGGTTTGAACGTAGTTTTCAATTTAGACTCGTATATATATATATATATATATATATATATATATATATATGTATATATGGATTTATGCATTAGACACAAGTTTAAACTATTTTGAATATCAGATATATTTATCTATCTAATTCTTAGACGATTTATCATTGTGATGCCCCATTTGTGGGCATTATGTTTTCTTGTCCGTGCGTCCGTTCATCCGTCCGGGCGTACGTCCCGCTTCAGGTTAAAGTTTTTGGTCGAGGTAGTTTTTGTTGAAGTTGAAGTCTAAATCAACATGAAACTTAGTAGACATGTTTCCTATTATAAGATCTTTCTAATTCTAATGCCCAATTGGAGATTCCATTTAACATAGAAAATGATAGACTAAGTGTTGGTGGGGGATCCGTGTACTGGGGACACAGTCTTGTTCTTACCTATTGATCATATGATCATTTTCTTTTCATGAACGGATGGGTCGTTTGATGTCTGTATTTTATTAATCAAAATTCAATTATGATGCCGAAAGTTCTTGCTTTGCTCAGAATTACTAGAGGGACATCGCGAAAAAACAACGATCATTCGTGATGATGTTACATAGAACACAAACATATCTTTTTTTTCGATCATTGGAATAAAGGCTCCAAATTGTGTTCGGTTCGTCTAAAAATCATTATTCTCTGCGAGAGAATTTTATGCAGTATGTTATTTCTCCACATTCGACAGTACAATGTTTAATACTCTAAATGTTACCGTCTTAAATAGAGAAATATCGTATCGCGATCAATTCATTAGAAGAATATCTGAATATTTTTTTTTAATAGATATGCATATACATGTATTTTGTTATAGTGATATGTTTATTATTTTTCATTAGGTTTTCTCATTCGATAGGTTTTGTTGAAAACAAGCAGTTATCAATTAGACTCAAAACAAATAATGAATTTAGAACGCCACAGCTGTCTTATGTGGAATTCTGATACTACTTTATGTTGTTTTATTATAACTTAATGATATTTTGTCTTTGATAAATATGGTTTGGACATTATGTAAAGATGTTTTAATATGACTTAATATGGAATAGTCATTACTTAATGATATTTCGATATTACACGATATGGTTTCGTATTTACTTGATAAAGTGTTGTCATTACTCAATATGGTTTTGTCATTACTAGATGTGGTTTCACCATTATTCAATATAGTTGTGTCATTAGTCAATGCGGTTTTAACATTTTTTGATGTGTATGTAACTTAACGAAATGTAGTTGTTTCATTAAATGATGTGGTTTTGTTATTTCGTAATGATGATTTGTCTATTCTTTATATGGTTTTAACATTACGGGATGATGTTTCAAAATTTGACGATTTTACACTACTTGTTGTGTTTGTTACATTATTTGATGCGGTCTTGTCATTCTTTGATGTGGTCATGTCATTCTTTGATGTGGTTATCCTATTACTTGATGAAGTAAAACCACGTGACCAATTCTAAAAAACCTGTTTTATTTTAAGATACATTTCAATATTGTATGTACCGTGAGTGTGTGTGGCCATCCATTGAATTAGTTCATTCGAATTAAAGTTCGAGTTACTGTTTTAGTTAAACTTTGAGTTAGTTTTCGAATTCAAGTCATGCTTAGAATTAAAGTTCTTGTTAGCATTGAGTTTCGAGTTGGACTTAGAGTTTGAATCACATTTAAAGGCAGAGTTCTAGTTACAACTTTGAATTTGAGTCACTTCTTCAGGTAGAGTTTGAAAAAGATTCGAGTTTAAGTCTCATTTTGATTAATTAAGATTTCAAGTGTTGAAATTCGAGCTATTTGTATATTTCTTTTTGAGGTCGTAATTAAATTTTCTATCGCGGAACAAGCGCTTTTGCTCGGGTTTCAGAAAAGACGTCTCCGGGGTATGCGTACTAATTAACAATGTTACAGTATACAAAACGCAACATAGGAGTTGAAATAAAGTACTGTTAGGTGTGGTGTGATTGCCAATGAGACAACTATCCACCAGAGCTTAAATGCAGTGGATGTAAGAAATCATATATATAGTCAGCTACAAAAGGCCACCATGCACTATGTGAAAAAACAATCAAACGAAAAAACTAACGGTCTAATTTACAAAAAGACAAATATAACACATATATATATACAACGACAACAAATGAACTTCATGCTCCTGACTTGGAACAGGTACATGAAGAAAATGCACGTGGCGGAGTTTAACATGTATGTGAGCGATAAATCATAACCTAACATCGGCCTGTAACAGTAGTCTAAAAGCACAACACGAGAAAAAAAATGTAAACTAGACAAAGTGATGCCCCCGCAATCCATTGATTTATCCGCTTATACCCCAAAAGGACAAAGTTCAACTTTTCTCCCAAAAGAGGAAAAAAAAGAAAAAGAAAAAAACCCTAACAATATGCACACCTTCAATACATGAACACATAGCCAGTAGAGGGATAAATATCTAGCATTCAAACTGTAGGAGGATTTGTGTAAAAACGCCATTCTTATGCAAGTTTTCCCAAAAAATGACAAAGTTCAACTTTCTCCCAAAAGAGCAAATATTAATAAAATATGACCACATGCATCATACCTTCAATATATGTACAAAAAGACAGTAAAGAGAAAACTTCCTAGCATTCAATTGTTTCAAAAGTTTCAATTGGCTGACTCGATAGATCGGTATTGCTGGTTGATTTTCGTATATATGTTCAAATGATCATTCACGCTAAACAAAATCGGAGAATTCTTATTTTATAGTATTGATGCTTTGTCACTTAGTCCGAGCCCCCTGCCCCGATTTTCCTGTAACTAAAGTGTGAGTTGGTTTGAATTGTTTCATTTGTTCAAAATAAAGTATTAATCTTTTGATGTGTGACGAGCCTGCGACATCAATGTAGTGGCAGTGAGACACAACAACATCGTCGATAATGGCGTTATAGTTTACTATGGGTATGGGTTTTGCTCAATGTTGAAAACCATACAGTTTTGTTTAGTTAAATAAAACCGAATTAAACTATTTTGACATGATAAATTTATAACCTCCATGAAGTGTTTTAAAACTTGTATAGGAGTTGTTCCTAAATATCAAGAAAAAGCATCTACAGAAAAATATTTTTTTTACCCATGAATGTACAGACGATCAAGATTACGCTTTTACATCGAAAGCAGCAATATCAGGCTAGACAGAACGTTCCATGGAATATTTTACAAATTTATTATAATGCTGCTTCTATTTCAGAACTTCGGATGAAATAACAGGACAAAGTGGTTTGAGATATCCAAATTATGTCCGAAATACTGTAATTTGTTTAGAATTGTTTTTATTATTATTGTCTGCCGTTCCCCTTTTTCATATCAAATAACTATGAACAACCACTCGAACTTTAATTTGAACTTTAACTGTGGCGATACCCATCCAAAGAATATTAAACAAACGACATATTCAAGTCTGTTAAAAAATAGAACATATTTTTTTTCGAATTGTGTGAAAGTATGTCAATCGAATCGTGTGTTTTTATTTTTTATTATTCGTATATCGTTTCCGTGTTATAAAAAAAAAAAGTTGTTTAGCATATTTTATTGTTCAACATAGTAAATAGACCAGACACAAGTTTTGAAACTTAGTAGCGTCTTCTCCAAAAACAGTAGCAATACATTTTGTCATTTAACTAAGAGAGATCGCATATTTGCGAAATATAAATCGTCTTGACAAACATATATGTATTGTGTTTTTCGACTTTTGATAACAAAACAGAATTTCCCGCAGATAATGCTATCAAAATAGTATTTAAATGCAATAAATATCCAATTACAGTACTTGACCATTGTTACTTGTTGTCTCACGAGTATTTCATTCTTGATACAAAAACAGTCTTGTTTTACAATTAAAAAAAAAAAAATTATTTTCAAATTTATTTTATTTTTTAGTTTTTGATTTTTTTAAAGAAACACAAGCTGCAATTTAAACAAACAATAACAAAAGGGGAATTTTGAAAAATAATTTTGTTTCGAGCAGTCACTTATGTACAATTTTGTAAAATACAAACAAGTGTTTATGTGCAGCTGTACATAAGCATCCAACAATCAACCGGTCATTCGAATATGTATTCATGCGACCTTGAATTTAACCATTAGCCGGAGATCTGCTTTGTATGTTTTGTAATTTGAAAAGAATGTCAACATTGAAAATGAAATAAGGGGGAACCATTTCGTTTAATTATTTGACAGACAAACAAAATCATTCTTGTACACGTTTAAACTACGATTTATATATCATATAAATCCTTGACGTGTAATTACATAGAGCAAAACAAATCGGCATGATGCTACTGCACGTGTTTTTCTGTATATTTATATTTATAGCTACTATGGTTATATTGGACCACATACTATCAGCATTTTTCAGCAGTCCTCTCGATGATACAAAACTATGGTTTATATACTAATTAACCCATTTCTCTGACGTCAGTCTATTGTTCTAACAGTGGATTATTTTTCAAGAATCCACTGACCACCGTGCTAACTTAATATAACTTATATCATAACTTTAAACTTTTAACTTACGACATGATATCCTCTCAAAAACGAGTGACTAATGAAAGGTACGAACTCGCGCGTATTTTCGACAGTATAGTCTGTAGTCTGTGCATGATACTACTAGACCACGAGTGCTGATATAATTTATCATTTGAATATCATTCTTATAGCGTATATATGTCAATGCATGTCAATAAACTTTCTATCTTTTTCTTATCTAATAAATTATGTAAACACTATAAAACCAAGGAATTGTAAATAGTACTTATTAGTACAATTCCTTGATAAAATAAATATCCATGTACACATTACACTTATCACTTTTGACGTACACGGCCTTTCCCTTTTTATAATAGTAAATGCTTACTTTTGGTTAAAGGATTATAATGATATCATACTATGATCACTTAGTTTTTATTTGTTTGGTTATTAATAGTCCAAATATACATCAACATTTAACTGACATTTATTGTGAATAAAGTGTGATAAGCTACGACTGTAGAACTACTGATATGACGGTAAAACCAGAAAAAAACTTTATAGTAAAAATGAAATATAGATACTCCTAGTAGAGAAAAACATTACAAAAAAAAATCATTCCAGGTACTAGGCACTGTTAATATCACATGTATTTCTTTCGGTACCAACGACTAGACGATCACGGCTATGAACAGCTTACATGATACATTGAAAAATTGACATAATTATATATTGTACATTTAATTTGTAACAAAAGCAATTATGCTTGGGTTTCAAAATGCGTACCACAAATAATACTAGTTCATTAACTGATTGAAGATGAATGCCAAATATAATAAGGTTAAAGGGAAAACGGTACTATTTATTCTGCCATAGGCGACAATACTAACATTTTCTAATTTTACCACTTTTTATAATAAAAATCTGGATAAAACAGTTATGTGTGGTGTTAGTAATTTATTACTCTGTTTTAAAAAATTGAAGCCAAATGGTATCATGACCAATTCCAACGGAGCTTGTTTATGTTATCCATGCCCATCGTCATTTTGCAGCAAATTTATAAAATTTTGAAAGCCTTTTCGAATAATTCTCTAGAAAATATTTCAATAGGTTTTAAAATTTATATTGTAAATATAAACACTGCAGTTGTTAATAGATACATAAAAAAATATATTGTACCCTTACATCCAATCGGCGCTCGTAATTTGACTTCCTTCACTTGTCTTCGGTACACAAAAGGCCAACCTAATGCTGGGAAAATGTAAAAGTACCGTTTTCCCTATAATAATCAAAACACAATGAAAGGGAACCAGTTTACACAAAATTTGAATATAATTTTTCAGTTATCATTGTATCTATTTTTCCAGCAACTGGTGTCCAGTGAAGTGGTATTGTTGTGTTTTAGTCAATTTGTATGTATGTTGTAATTTAAATTATACGGGAGATATTCTCGACATATACTTGCTCATTAGGTTACTAAATACTATATCTGTAAATATCAAAGGTTTCTAATTGCTGGTAATAATATTTTTTTAACTTTCCAAAAAAGATTAAAAAAATTCCATATATCACAGTGTATCAATTATATGTCTTTTTGAATACAATTATAAATACTAAGATCTAATCAATATAAATTATTTGTATTGATTAAACACTGAATGAAATAATTATTTATAAATATAAAATCTGGTAATAAAAAGGGGAGATAACAACAAATTTAAGTTAAATTGAATTTGTAATAAGTTAAATATAAATGTGAACCGTGAGGATCTAATCATTTCCAGCTTTTATATAATAACAAAGACCAAATACGAAATTTCTTTCATGAAATTCCGTTGATTCATTGTCAGATCATGAAATAGATAGTCGTTTTACGAGAAATGGGTTAAGCTAGAGAATTGATAAGAAGTAGTGGATTCTCGTTTACGAATCCACTACTGCTAATCAATTTTCTACTACAAAAATGATGTCGATACATTAAAAAGATTATTTTTGTTTGATGTTTAAATGGTTACTAGATTTGATTAAAATTGTTGCAAAACTTTTTTGAACATATGCTAAAAGTATTTGTAAATGTTTGATATTGAATGTTATGAAACAACAGATTTGCAGAAATGCACATACACTTTTCATTGTTGTCCACGACATATTTAGATTTAAGTATCCTAGTCTAGCACCGTATATTAAGTATATCAAATAGACAATAAATGAAGAGCGAATATTTGGTATTATTTTCTCGAGGTTATTTAGTGATTGATAAAATGTATAGACATCTGTCTTTTGTTTAACACCTTGTGTTGCCCTTTAAATCTCCCTTGGTTGTTTATGTCTTTGGTTTGATGATTCATTTACGTTTATTGTTTCAATTTATTTGCATTCAAAGTAATAGAAATATATTTTCACAACAAAAAATACGTATACAACTGCATCATTTTTATTCATATCTATATTTTAGTAGACATGACACTTAATGAAATAAAGCATTACTACCCTGGAGAAGATGTCATTTTACAATGTAAACGTAACACGGCGAGCACTACATTCAAGTGGTTATTTAAAAATGAAGTTGTTTCGGATGGATACAAATTAAACACAAAAGGAAATAATTCATCAAAATATGAAATTACAAAAGAAAAGCATCTTCGAATACAAAATGGAAGCATTTCGGATGAAGGAAAGTATACATGCTTATCTATCCCACCGTTTGAAGGAGGAATACACACTGTCATACTAAAAAGTAGGTATTAAATTTATCTGTTGAAAAGAGGCAAAAAATATTATCAAACTAATAAGTCGAAATGAAAATGACGAGGCATTGAACAAAAAAAAGGAAGAAAAAAAAACGACAAAAGACAATAAGTAGTACACACAAGTAAATATTGAGCAAAACTAACTCCGCCAACACCGAAACTGATAGTATTTGTTCCTGGAAGGGTAAACAAGTCTTATTCAACCTGTGACACCAGTGGTGTTACTGTTATATGTTTATTTTATAAGTTATATGAAGTAATTAGGTATCACTCAATAGCGGATTTGAAATTGACTCTTATCTATCTATAAGACTTCACCTAACAGTATGAATCTAATCAGTTTAACTATGTTCCCGCGAAAATGAAAAACGATATACAGTTCAGTAAGTTCGTAATACTTAATAGTTTTTTTTCAGTAAATGTCATAGTATATATCAAAGTCATAAGTTCATATGTTTTTGTCCTAATTAGAAAAAAGATAGTATACATGTAGTGTATCCCGTTTTGAAATACCATCCAGTATGCCAGGATTTATGTTTTACGAACGAAGGGGAATCAATGTAATTTTTAAATAATTGTGAGTTATGCTTATAAAACTTGTCTTTCAACGAATGCAGTGTGTTGATCTTCGACTGAACGAACATAATTTCTTGTTGTAGTTGGATTAAGTACATACTCAAATACAATTCAGGGTGTTATTATCAAACTATATTTTATTATACTATTTCATTGATAGTCTGATAAATCAATAATCCAAGGCCATGCCCCCTTCCCCCCGAACAAAAAAGAAAATCCTGATGAAAGCGACCCAGATTCATTAATTTCTGTTAGTGTCTTGGCTGTTTGGAAACATTTTCAATTTTATTTAATTTGGATAATCTATAAGAAAAATGTCATACGTGGTTATTAGAAAACTTCAAAGCTCCATGTTGAAGGTTGTACCTTGACCTATAATGATCTGCTTACCCTTCTGTAGCACCTGGGGTCACCCCCAGTTTGTGGTGGTGTTGTGTAGCTTAGTTTTTAGTTTTCTATGTTGTGTCCTCTGTGCTATCATTTGTCTGTTTGTCATTTTTTTTTAAGCCATAACGTTGTCAGTTTATATTCAATCTATGAGTTTGACTCTCCCTCTGGTTTCTTTTGTCCCTCCTTTTTCTATACCTATAATGATTTACTTTTATAAATTGCTACTTGGATTGAGAGTTGTGTCTTTGTCACTCATGCCACATCTTCCTATAGCTAAGAAATAGGGAAGGCAAACACAGGAAATGGGATATATAAAGTGGTTTACAACAGAACATCCCTTTATTTTTGAAGGTTTAATATGATTATGGTTAAATGCAACATTAAGCATAGATCACAGATTTAATTTTCAATAGAAAAAAGTTCTTCATCGTTAAAGAAACCGCGTTATTCGGATTTTGTATCAAGACCTTATATGCAGGACTGATGTACTTTTGCACATAATCGTTATATTTGGAATGCGTCTGAAATTTTTGCGTTTAACTGGTCATTTTAAAATTGTTACGACAGAGTATTGTTAAATGTATTGAAGTCGTTTTACAAAAAAGAGAAGGTATCGTTACAATTCACAATTAGAAATATATATAAACATATAAAACAACAAGAAAATAGAAAAGCATTGTGAAGCAAACAATCCTGTTTTGTTTTTCTTACTTGTCTTATTGAACTTAAAATGTTTGTTTTTCGAAGAACATATATAATATTGATAAAAAAAATAAACAAATATCTATATCATTAAACGACTTTCTTGTTTAAGAAATATGTATAAACATGATTTAATCTATTTTCCAAAAATGTTATTGTAAAGGTGTAAACATCTTCAAAGTTTCTAAACGAAACATTATAAGCCTTCAGTTTAAGATTGCTAATCTCGTATTTTTTATTTTCTTTTATTGAAATAAGGAGATGTGGTATGATCACCAATGAGAAAATTATTCACTGCAGTGCAAAGGAAGTGGATGCAAGCAATTATATGGCCTATAACACAGAGAAAAACACTCACTGTATAGTTGCACCCGACATGAAAATAATAAAACAATTCAATTGAGAAAGCAAACGCTCTAATTTATAATATTTTACAAAAAAAAATATAACAGTTGTCTCATTGGCAATCATGCCACATCTTCTTATATATATATATATATATGAACAAACGACAACAACTGACCTACAGGCCTGACTTTGGACAGGTTTATTAAGAACGTGGTGGGGGTAAATGTGTTTGAAAGCCATAAACCGTCCATCTTACCTGGGAAAGTGGTGTAACAGCAAAACACAAGAAAAACTATTAAAATCATCAAATAGCTGTACAACGTAGACTATAGGAATCGAACCAGAGTCTACATCATAATAATAGAAAGTTATACCATAGCTACATGTATATATGGTATAAATTTTACAATTATATCGGAACAGATTTTACGCGGACCACAGGGTCAATCTGCAGGTTTTGTACTAGCCGACATAAATGAATGTCTTGGGTAAAACAAATTGTAAATAAGCCAAATATACTAAAACTGTGGAAATATGTCTTCTGAATTTTTTCAGTAAGTATATATTGGTTGCCTGAATTTTCCTACACAGATTGCATTTCAACAGGCTAAGGGTTAAAATAGTTATTATATTAATATAATTTCTAATACACTACGGACATCTCGACCGTGAAGAGATTGCGTAAAAAGGTAATAATAATGTGAACCGTTAAATTAAGATAGGTTCAACTTACCGTAAACGAATTCCAAATCTTATACGCCTTTCTACTCCGCATATAACTGATCGTGACCATTTAAAAAAAAAGTTATGTATGTGTACAGAACAGTATTTTATCAAATTTATTTCTGACTATACCATTATTTTTTTTTCTTATTTTTCAGTTCAACACCGCATAACAATTGTGCAAACACCAATGGCAGGTAGGCAATTATTTGTTCTCTTCTTGTTTTAAAATCTTTAAATAAAATAAGTTTCCCTCCGGATCACCTGAGATCACCTCCAGTTTTTTGGGAAGTACACCATTAATTCATGGTCCTATAACTTTCTATGTTAAATTTGGTGCAGTCTTTTCAATATTTAAAATTAAAAGTCCGAAAGTGTTCTACAATGATCACCAGTCCTTCAGCCAAAAATACCTAAATATCCTACATATTTTGAATGTTACACTCATGCGTATGAGGATGAAAGGCGACTGCTCACTAAGTTCAGAGTCAGTGCACATAAATTAGAAATTGAAAGAGGCAGATATGTGGGGCTTCGAGTGGAGGATAGAATATGTAAATTATGTAACACTGAAGTTGAAGATGAAATTCATTTTCTCCTTCAGTGTCCTGTTTTAGAAAATAAAAGATCTGAATATATAGATTACTTAAATAAGGTTAACAAAAAACCTCCCAAATAAATCAAAATTAATATGGTTAATGTCATCTGAGGATAATGTTATAATTTAAAAAGTAAGTTTATTATTGTGTACTTTATTCAAAGAGAGAAAGTTAATTCTAGATACAGTTTAGTCACCGGTAGTTTGTCCATCTATATTATATTGCAAAACTATATATATATATATATATATATATATATATATATATATATATATATATATATATATATATATATATATATCTTTTCTGCAGAATTTATTTGGTTGAAAAAGACTTGACTTGGTTTAATTGTTAAATAATCAATGTAATCAATATGTAATCACTTGTATGAAATTGAACTTAATTGTACTGTTCAAATTATTGGGCGTCATAATTGACAATAAAAAACTTTGTATTGTATTGTATTGCGTAGGAATTATTTTGTGTTAAATGTGTATTGCTTTCTGGCTGACCCCGAATTAGTGGTGTTCGTGTTGCCCAGTCTTTGGTGTTTTGTTTTGTTTTGTGAGTCGTTTTTGTGTTGAATTTTTCTGTTTTAGCCATGGATTTGTCATTATTTTTGACTTATAAGTTTCTTATTGGGTATTTCATACTTAAAGGTCATTTTTTGAAAGAAAAGTTTTAGATCCTCCTTTTAATTTGAAAACAAAATGTGTGGACGTGCAGCCTTATATCATTCTTATATTATTCCTTCCATTTTTCACTGATAGAGACCAAATATGTACCTCCCTCAGGCATAATTGATCTAATTGATATTATGTTTATGTTCATTTGGGTAAAATTTGTTCTACCGTGTTAAAGTATTAAATAGAGTCGTGGCTATAAAATGTATGGTTTTGATTGTTCTTCGTGAAAGAAGATCCAAAAAATGATTTGATCGCATGATATTTTTTAATCGTGTATTAATAATTCGGTATGGCCAGTGCAGTAGTGTTTTATTAAGTTTTGATAGACATTTAGTTATCCATTTAACTGTCAAGTTATTGTATGCGTACCTGTTTACCGGATTTACTGATTTTGCTATTTTTGTTGTTTTATTTTGGTACTCTTGAATTTTTCCAAACAGGCAAATTTGTTCATACCGGCAATACCTTTTTTTTTTGGTAATACCACTTGCGTGCACTGAAATGGTTATCACGAGTTACACTCATACAGAAACAGGACGTAGGCTGTAGAAAATCAATTTCAATCAACTAAAAACATTGTTATACAATTAAGACAAGTTTTTTTTTTAATTTCTGGAAAAAATATTGTAGGCAATTACCATTTTTTTTAGTAATTAATGTTAATATTTAATGGATTTTAAAGTTGTTTGTGTAAATGTAAACGTATGATGTTAATATTATTTGATAAAGCGTAAGACATTAGTTGTTTCAAAATGCAAAAGTACAGACAAAAGCATGATAGTTTTATTCTGTTTTTTTGCGTAGTACATTTATTCATGTTTGATTACTGATTACATTTCTTCCTCTTTCCAGAGAGAAAAGACACTACTGCAGAGATCGAGGTAAACAAAATTCAGAATACAACCAATAAAGATGTCAAGGGTAAGTCAGTCGAATATACTTTTGTCTCTTTACCGTTGTAAACATAACTTCACAATTTCGTTAAAAAGGGGAGTCGCAAGAAAAAAAAATATAAATCAATAGAAAAGTTTGCAAAATTCTACAAAAGAAACACACACAATAAGTAACTCAATCAATGAAACGGGACTAACTGCCATTGATGACTTTAATTCGTTGCTGTTAGGGAAAACATACGACCTGTATGAATGAAATAAAGATCATGCACCATTGCATTCATGTATACTAAGTTTTTATTTATCGGACGATACAATTTTATGTGTAATAATATGTTATCCTAACAAATGTTTTCAGGATTTGATGTCAAAAACTGAAGACCTTTTATATGTTAAAATAATAGCAATTCATTATATATTATACTAATACTGGATTTCCAAAAGGCAACAACAATTAAATATTGGAACCCATTAGCATCAAAACATCGGAACCCATTACCAAATTGGTTTCTACAAATAAGCAGCTAAAATGTTTTGTTCGTATATAACCTGGTATTTTTAGGCGTTACTTATGCTGTAAAATTATAACTCTATAACAAAAAAAAAAAAAATCCAATGATTTGGGCATTTTGAATTTTAATTTGAAAAACATGATGAAAAGTTTAATTATGTACCATGAAACCATAAGTTTTTTTTAAACATCAATCTACAGTTTCATAATAAACGCTACATTCTATTTACAAAACACAACCAAGTTGAATTAACATAACGTAAATACTATTTTTTTCTAGCCCAAAACATATCATATGTCTGTATATACATTGTTTGCTGTTGTGGTTGCAGCTTAATGTTTTGTGCGAGTGGTTTCGTCTTTCAGGAATGGAAAAGAGGTAAACATCCTAAATACATTACCTAAGCTGTATTTGACAAAAATTTTCAGAATATTGGGTCCTAAATGCTCTTCAAATTTGTTATCATTTGGTCTTTTTAACTTTTTCGAACTTCACTGATGAGTCTTTTGTATACGAAGAACGCCTGGCGTACACAATTTAATTCTGGTATCTGTGATGAGTTTGTTTAAAACTACTGAATCGAAGAAACTCCTGGTGAAGACTTCCTGTCCTGGGGTATCACCAGTTCAGTAGACTGTTAACCATCATTACACATTAAGATGATCAATGTTATAAATTAATTTTTTATTCAAAAAAATATGGTTTTTCTACACTCAGGAATGGGTTACCATAGCCCTCTCTTTCAAAACCTTTCGGAATTGTTGGTGCTCGATGCTCTTTAACTTCGAATTTTATTTGTCCTCTTCATTTTTTTAGCGTCACTGATAAATCTTTTGTAGACGAAAAGCGAGTACGGCTTACAAAATTTAGTTCTTGTATCCATTATGAGTTTATTATCAACAAGACCTTTCAAATTTTGCCTGGAACAATATTACTTTGGTGTTTTAAATTTTGTAGTTATTTCTTACTGCCATCCATGCAATGTTCTTTAGATTTTAAAAAATATATGGTCCTTAAATCGCCTTAATCTTGTACTAAAAAGACGTCACATCTGCCTTTATGTTTTCTTATCCGCAGTTAAAGAACGAGACAACACCCGGAAGAAAGTACAGATGATGGTAGAAAAGTAAGGAAATCCATCAACAGATAAAGTATAAAAAAAAACTATTCTTCCATTTTGTGTTTCTCGAGATTTGTTGAAATATGAAAGTCAATCGTTTGATATTCCTGTTGAATGTTTTTGTTTTCTTTTCACTTCGTTCATGTATTTTTTTATCCTGTAGTTACAAGTTAAGTTCTCCTCTTTTAGAGGTATTTCCTTATATAACATTTTTGGTTCGTGATCTTGCATTAATTTCTTATCATAATGTTTTTATTTTGAATAAAATATTTATAGCAACACTTTGTTACTCTTTGACAAACCTATTAACATCATTGCGATTGAAATGTATTGTATGAGTCAATATTGTTATTGAGAAATCTAAAGAAATAAGTAAAAAAAAGACTTTTTTTTCACTGACAACAGAATGTACTAGGCACTGAAAAATGAAAAACTTGAAGTAGAAACAGCACAATTTCGTTTGTTTAGAGTACGATAATTTTGTTCTGTTTTTCTTGTTCAAAAGTGTGGCGCTGATTCTGTTCTACTGATACCCTCTCACGTACAAAAAAACAACCAATTATGTCTAACATATCATCAACCAATTGTTATGAGATGATGGTAAGCATATGCAATTGATCATGTTCATGTAAATACATGTTTCAATGATATTGAGCCTGTTTTGTGTTTATTGTTTCTACAGTCACAAATTATCGTTTCCCTTTTTTATTTGACTAAAAAGTACTTATTATTTTTTTTCTAATTTTATATTACTTTGTAACTTAATTTATGCTTGTGATCTTTCACAAGAAAAAGGCGAACGATACAACGGACATTCAACGTCATAAGTCAAACATTACCTGACAACGCTATTCTTTTTTATATCTTTTTTTTTTACATCATCTACATACTACTATAAGGTAATCTATTTTGTATTTGACATTGGTAATGAGCCAAAATTATCGATTGATAACATTAATCCTGATATAATTTTTCTTTATTCTTTTGGTGTTATTCTCTTGTAAATCTTTTATTAAAGCGCACCTTGTTACGTAGCTTTTTGAGATCATGCGATTACGTCATACTTATATATTTTGAAAGGATACGCATATTTAAACATCAGTTAACTATGTTATTTTTAAATCAGATATAATACAGTAGTGATGTTTGTGTATTCCGCTTACTGTATATCAAACAGTTGATCAAAATTCAAGGTGCATATATTTCATGTTCGATGTATGTCTTATTCATGATATATATATATATACATTTGTAGGATCCTTTACTATAGATAATTTAGCTGATCTGTAGCAATAACATCTTCATGCCTTATATATCATGTACTGTAGTACGCCGCTAGATTAAAACTGACGAGGAAAGGTAACACATGGCCAGCGAAAGCTCTATTTTCGAGAGCCCATGTGGTCGTGTGGTCTAGCGGGACGGCTGCAGTGCAGGCGATTTGGTGTCACGATATCACAGTAGCATGGGTTCGAATCCCGGCGAGGTAAGAACCAAAAATTTCCGAAAGCAAATTTACAGATCTAACATTGTTGGGTTGATGTTTAGACGAGTTGTATTTACAGATCTAACATTGTTGGGTTGATGTTTAGACGAGTTGTATTTACAGATCTAACATTGTTGGGTTGATGTTTAGACGAGTTGTATCTACATTATGTACACAGCCGTGTATCACCATCATTGATGGCGATCCGATGGATACATCTGTTGTAGAGTTGTCACTGACTCAGACGTACTTATAAATATATAAATATATATATGGAATATATAGAAAATACATGACAAACCCCGTGTCGCAGGATGTATCACCACAAGGACCCAATATCCTCACTAGGGGATTTCTCGGAGGGTATCACCAGCCTAGTAGTCAGCACTTTTTGTGCTGACATGAATTATCATTGATATGATTATATGTATGCGTCTGGCGTATATACAAAATTGAGTCCTGGTTTCTATGATGAGTTTATTTACTATCACGGAGTCAATGTCACTGCTGGTGGAGATTAATTTCCCCGAGAGTATCACCAGCCCGTGCTGACATGAATTATCATTGATATGGTTATATTTATAAATTAACTGTTTACCAAATTTAGAATTTTTGAAATACTAAGGCTTTTCTACCTCAGGCATAGATTACCTTAGCTGTATTTGGCAAAACGTTTACGAGTTTTGGTCCTCAATGCTCTTAAATTTCTTACTTTGTTTAACTTTTTTTTTTTGGATTCGAGCGCCACTGATGAGTCTTTTGTAGACGAAACGCGCGTCTGGCGTTTATACAAAATTGAGTCCTGGTATCTATGGTGAGTTTATTTACTACCACTGTGCGATGCCACTGCTGGTGGAGATTAATTTCCCCGAGGGTATCACCGGCCCGGAAGTCAGCACTTTTTGTACTGACATGAATTATCATTGATATGGTTATATTTATAAATTAATGTTTTCAAAATTTAGAATTTTTGAAATACTAAGGCTTTTTACCTCAGGCATAGATGAACTTAGCTGGATTTGGCAAGATATTAGGAATTTTGGTCCTCAATGCTCTTCAACTTTGTACTTTATTTGGCTTTTTAAATTTTTTTGGATTCGAGCGTCACTGGTGAGTCTTTTGTAGTCGAAACGCGCGTCTTGCGTTTACATAAAATTGAGTCCTGGTATCTATGATGAGTTTATTTACTACCACTGGGTCGAGATTAATTTCCCCGAGGGTATCACAAGCCCGGTAGTCAGCACTTTTTGTACCTCGGGCATACATTTGTAGATTACCTTAGTTGGATTAGGCAAAACTTTAAGAAATTTTGGTCCTCAATGCTCTTCAACTTTGTACTTGTTTGGCTCTATAAATATTATGATATGAGCGTCACTGATGAGTCTTATGTAGATGAAACGCGCGTTTGGCGTGCTAAATTATAATCCTGGTACCTTTGATAACTATTAGGGATGTTGGTCCTCAATGCTCTTCAACTTGGTAGTACTTTTTTTGGCTTTTTTTACATTTTGGGATACGAACGTCACTGATGAGTCTTTTGTAGACGAAACGCCTTCTGACGTATATACAAAATTGAGTCCTGGTATCTATGATGAGTTTGTTTACGGTTGCGAATGAGTAGTTGACACAAGGAAAACAGTGTTTGGGGCGATAATTCCCTCAAAGAAAAGTATTCGGTTACACAGGGTAAATTTCAAAATCGCATAAACTGTTCGATATCATATACCAAATATCTAAGCGACATATTGCGAAACAAATATTTATCGCAAAAACAAAATTAGGCGGAAGAAAAAAAAATCAGAAGAAAAACAGTAGGTCTTTCCTCAGAAAACTGGAAAAACCTAATTACGAGTCAACCAGTTTATTTATTTATTCGATAATTATCAATGGTCTTTTTGTAGTTGTAAAAGTAAACTATATATAAACAAGTGGTCTATTAAACGTGTTCTTTAAAAATATAATGCCCTACGTTAAAAAAAAACAGACAGCATATAAGTACGTGTTCGTTAATAAAAAGGGACACTGTTTTCAGCAGGTAGTTTCATGATAACATGATATACACTTTATTATAAAACAACAACATAAATGATACAGTTGATTACTGACAATTGTATACGTATATAAGTCTAAATGTTTTTTTGCAATATTAACATGCTTAATAACAATCATTAAATTTCATTACTAAAATTCAAATATACGATTTCTAAACGATTTTCAATAGAAGATGTTCATGCTAAGAGCTTTTATGTAGTTGTTGTCCTTAAATATTGGAAGATAATAGCAAGCAAAATCGAGGGAATTGTGCAAATGATGATACGAACACGAAAATAAGCACGATGCATAATTATTATATACTTTTTAAGAAAAAAACTGCTGGCCATGTATATAATATCTCCGACTAGAATAAGGTTTGTTTTATTTAAACAAAAATCTTCATAATTTCACATACCAGCTAAATAACAGAGCTCTATAAATATATTCTGCGGTAGTACTTTTTGTTTCATTACTCTAATCAAAAGTAGGTGTTGACTGATACAGTTCCTAAATTTCATTCCTTAGTCATGTTTCATCTTTGATATTAAATACTAACACAAGTTCACTGGTTTTCCACTGATTGTTTTCTGATATATTCACGAGAATATACGAGGTTGAGAAAGACTTTCTAAGCTTCATGGAGTATGTTCTAAAAATGTGGTTGTCTCCATCCTTTCTGAATTCTTTAATGTTTGTATTTCCTATTATGAGATGTAAAAAAAAATATATATATATATACATATATACAAGTACACACCCGTGATATCGCGGGTCCGTGACTGAATTAAAGTATATAACTATGCCTAAGCCTTATTTTAGTAATTGGTATTGTCATCTGATAAAGTCATGTCGATTATAAGATACACAGTTTTCTCTGCTTTCGAATCTTTCTGTTTGAACCCGTCGACCTGGAACTTAGCAATTATTGGAAATATTAATTATTTGGAAAACAAAAGGTCCAGGCTATAAAGGAATGGGGTATTTTTTAATCAACAGCATTGTCCTATATTAGTTATCTTAGAAAGTCTTGCTGATTGCTGAATAAAGCTACAATAGGGAACAGTTTGACAATGATTGAATTTAGTAGTGTCAGCACTTTGATTGTGACCCGTGTATATAGCAAAATCCTAAATACACCGTTTAGGGGTGCGCCTGTCAAATGCGGAACGTACAGATAAGGTAATAGCTAACAGGTGAATACACTATTGGTATCGGTATCGGTTTAGACCCGGAACTTGTTAATTATTGGCAATATTAATTATGTGGAAAACAAAAGGGTCTGGAGTGGTGTAATATTTAATCTACACCATTGTCCTATATTAGTTATATATAGAGTTGAATTCTTTGATGTGTCGTTTTTACCCGATGACGGCTGACAAATTGGACCTCGTAATTTTAGTATTATAGATATGAGTATGATACGTAGTAAAAACGTGTTAGATGTACAATCTTTTGGTTCAAAATGTGCGATTATTTCTTTAGCAGGATCTAAAAAAGGGTTATGTAACATTCTTGTAACACTAAATGCACTGTGTTAAACACCCTAGACTATTTGAAGAATCCAGGGAGAAGAGAAGCCAGGATGCAAATTGTAAAAAAGGGAATTTGAAACGTAGTTCTACATCGCATCAATACAAATGAGTATTTAAGACGTTGTTATCTTTCATCAATTTGATAGCTTGATATATATTATAGTCGATAATGTGTTTCTACATGTTTCACTACCATATATAATGAAACTAAACTTCAGTGAACTTTGTATTCACTAAAGAACATGTATCGGGGTAAATCTTTTTAAATGAAGAAACATGTTATTTAAAATTAGACTTTCGACGGAATACACGAATAATTGAAAAAGCATTGTTCACCACACGCAAACACATCTTTGTCATCGAGTACAACAATACGATTTCAGTAGAACTGTATTATATACTATTGTTAAGCACATATTCACGTACATGTAGCTATATACGTTTCAATATAAATAAAACGACCTTTCCTTTCATGAAGTACACAACGCTAATTGGTTTTACTGTCTTTTGAAAAGTGGATATTCACAGAAGTCTAGTAAGGTGGTACCCAATACTTTAACTAAAATTAATTTGGCTCGTTTAATTTTCATAAAAGTTTGACAAAGTATTTACTTTGACCCATTAATAAAAATATAAAAAATTCCGAAAAATTTGAACAAACTGTTTTATCAGAAAAATTACACTGGTTATATAAAAGTTTGACAAACACTTATTTTGATCATTGAGAAGCTTAATATTCCCTTTACAACACAACGTAATTAAAACGTTTACCTGATTTTACAGAGTTATCTCCCTGTAGTGTTAGGTACCACCTTAAATTAAATATTTATTAGTTTTGTCAAATCGTACACTTTTGGCTAACCGTTTACTCGGATAATCGTTCGTTGTTGCTTGCAGGCCTTATCTTTAGTATCCTACACATAGATATAAGAAGATGTGGTATTAGTGTCAATGTTACGGCCTTTCATCCATTTACGTTTTTATAATACGATGAATTTAAGTTTGTTCTTTGGTATTATAAATCTTGTCTATGAAGATTCCAGGCGAAGTTTGACAAATACACCGTATTAACTGTGGCGTTTGTACTAACTTCAAATCTTTAACAAAACAAACTTATTGATCAAGTAGAATTTAATATTGTCTGAAACCCATGATTCTTTGACTTTCTCTTGTTGTCCCCGAAAATAATGTGGAGTGTTTCAATTTGAAATCATTAAGTACTCGTACTTTCAAGTATACACTGGTTACATTCACATTGGTTTGCATTTCACAATTGTTGAGTAAGCATTTCGTTTAAAGTATGACAAATCCTTGCACGACTGAGATTGCACATTCAGATGAAGGTCTACACAATATTAGATCAAAAATGAACTAATGAAGTAAATCGTAAAATTAAATCGTATTACAGATTTAAAGTTTCTGTTAAAAAAACAGGTATACTAATTAAGTTTCCTTAATATCCTGCCCCGAGCTGAAAGACAAGTTCTAATTATCTTTATATTTTTTATTAGCAAAAGCAATCAATATACCGGACAATTGATCTGTCAAATAAATTACGACGACGATGATTTTAACAGAAAACATAAATATGATTTCAATACAATTTTATATCAAATCTATAAAAATTGAAAAATAATCCGGTTAACCGGTTAGCTTTTTTTGTATTCGGTATTCGGTCGTTCAAACGGTTAACCGGTTAACCGATTAATCGTTGACAACACTAATATTTAGTGAAACTTGGTAGATATAGGAAGATGTGGTGTGAGTGCCAATGAGAGAACTCTCAATTCAAATAACAATTTATAAAAGTAAACCATTATAGTTATTATAGACTACTTGGCAAATCCAGGGAGGAAAGAAGTCAAGAGACAATTTATAAAAAAAATAATTCTACGTAGGTCTTAATCGCAAAGATATTAATAGAAAGGAGTACTTAAGCCGTGGTTATATCTCATCAATGTGATAGCTGGATATATATTATTATAGTACATAATGCGGGTATACATGTTTGGCCACCATATACAATGAAACTAAACAGCAGTGAACTTTGTATTCACTAAATAACATGTATCAGGGTAAATCTTTTAAAAGAAGAAACATGTTAATTAGAATAAGACTTTCGACGGAATACACGAATAATGGAAAAGGCATTGTTCTCCACAGACATTATTGGTTACATAGTGTGCTAGTGACCTAATACGGTATATATGGGGTCAGTAAATTTCATATGGGGTGAGAGCGAAGCTCGAATCCCCATATGAAATTTACTGACCCCATATATACCGTATTAGGTCACTAGCATACTATGTAACGAATTTATCTTACCGACTATCTTAACGTGTGAATTTTAGACCTATCAAAATGAGCAAGTCCTCAATACTGTGAGCATTAAGAAACTACTTCCATTGATCCTACAAAAACAGATACCAAAAATAAAAACTTGTGAGGGTTAAATGTGTTAGATGAATTTATTTCAATCTTAATCATCAATTTCTTCGTCTGTTGAAACCTTTACGATTTTTTTCTCAGTACCGTTTTGTTTTTATAAAGGGACGTAACACCACTACTAACTGTGTATGAAATAAGCCCCGCCTCCCTACTACCTTATATGGAATATAAAGGGACGTAACTCCACTACTAACCGTGTATGAGATAAGCCCCGCCTCCCTACTAACCTAATATCAAATATACACGGTCTCCACGAGGGCGCTTTTAACCAATCACATTCATAGAAATGTATAGGAGGTAAGATAAATACATATATGACCACGAGGACAACAATATGGTATCAGAAGAAATATATATATATATACTATTGTTAAGCACATATTCACATACCTGTTGCTATATACGTTTCAACTTAAATAATATACATTGTAAAACGACTTTTCCTTTCATTAAATACACTACGCTAATTGGTTTTCACAGAAGTCTATCAAATTACATATTTAGTGAAACAAAAAACAGTTATCATTTTGTTCCATATCTTAAGGCAAAGCCTTGTATTTAAAAAACCGAAATGTACGTCAAGCATTCACCATTATTATACATGTAAAAAACACGTGAGTTTAACGGTATAATTCTTTCAGGTTAATTGCTGTTTTATAAGTAACCATGCGTTTCCTATACAAAAAGGGAGATGATAAAGCATTGCCCTCAACGAAAGAACAAATGCGTTGTGTAGTTCCGGTGATATAGGCGACGGATTTCATTATTGATTTTGCTGGTCACATTGGAAGAACAATATTATTTCTACCAACTTAATTTTCGCATAGTTGAAATAAAATGTCAATTTGTTCACTGTTTAATGCTAAAACAATCAGATTTAAGAAAACTGTGTTTATCTATTTTAAAAGTGTATTAATTTAATAAAAAAAAAGTTAGTCCTTTCATGTAAATGTAACCGCATAAGCATCGTTCTGATTGTTTTTTTTTTATCTATCATGTTTTATACAAAATCCAATTCATAAATTAAAAACATTTTAAAAATAATACCAAAATGAAAAATAGTAAGAATCGGTTAAAATACTATGTTAACAGATAAGCTATCAGAAGGATGGATTAAGATGAATAACTAAGATTTTACACCAACAGTACCACATGATATCCTATGTTATTTTGAAAATGTAAGAAATAAAAAAAAAAGGTTTAATCAACTTGCTAGATATATTTGATGCATCAAATATCTATAATGAAGTAATTGTTATCTAACAAAGATGCCAAGATAGAGATAATAAATAGATTATCCTTCAAATTATGAAATGTTGTTTGGTTATGTACTTTTCAATTGGGTAGGACTAAGGTTAAAAAATAAAGATATTTCAAATAATTAAATAATTAATACTGTTACATTTGTACCTTCAAATACATTATAATTTGTCTTACCTGCTTTCGATGTGTAAGAAACGTAGATGCAACATCTATGAGTGTACTCATATCGCATTCTATAATTCTGCGTAGAACGCAATGCAATAACACCAATACTAGGATCCCGAGAACAATGAGTAGAACTGTATGATAGTTCTTTTCTTTCGAATCTACAATTTCAAAAAATAATTAGATAAGTGAAAATAAAATTTAAACAAGTCATACTAATATTCAAAAAGGTAAATAACTAATTGATATATTTTATAAAACTGACCATTACAGACTGGTAGAGCACGTTTTTTTCCAACTGAAATCGTCTGATTGTTCAAACTGCATAGTATGTTTAAGTATCCATCACATAACTCCAATTGATAAGGGATTACAAAAGATACGCTTACATTGAAGTAGTAGCCATCTCGTTCACTTGTTGTCGTTGGTGTTTGTAATATGCTGGTTCCCTAAACGATATAAGCACTTACAAATAAAATAATATCAAATTATGAATTAAAAAAGAAAACTAAATGCTTAAAACAATTTTTGATGTTTTCCCTACCGTGGTGAAGGGGACAGGTAGTGTTATCCTAGTCCATCCGTACGTCCCAAAACTAGTTCCCGTTCTTTCACTATTTTGCCTCAGCAAATTATATTAATCCAATACACATTATGTTTGCCATTCTTGTTGAATTATGTCTAATTAAAACGTTATATGCAATCTATGAAATCATCTTTGGCTCCTGGACACATTCTCTATTTTCATTACCTTTTTTGGAGAAAGAGGTGTATGTGTGTGACGTATTATTCTTTTTTTTTTTGGGGGGGGGGGGGGGGGCATTTATTGTATGATTGATTGCATCAATTAATAGTATAAAGCACAAATCAGAAATATGATTTTTTTTAAGTACATAATAGATTTTATATTTCTTTCAATAGATTTGGCCACTTACCTTGTGAAATATTTGGCAATGTGGTATTGGGAAAATCCGCGAAAAGTATATTCTAAGAAGTTTTCTTGATTTTAAATTCCATGAAATGTGTACATCATTGTCATTTGGTAAAACTATAAATAGAACATTGATATATACAATTAAGTTGTTAAACATATATGTGATCCATTTCAATTTTGAACAATACAATATGTTTTATCTAACTACTGTATTAAACACCCTAGACTAATCGGCAAAACCACACAAGAGAAAAGCAAAATGACAATTTATTAAAAATAGAGCTTCAGACATTGGTCCAAATTGAATCAATAGAAATGAGTAATTCGACCGTAGTAATTATCTTTCATCAATTTTATGACATGATATATTATAACAATTTTTTTATACCACAATATACAATTAAAATAAACATCAGTAAAATCACGTTGTACTAATAGACTTATATGACCAAAGACAAGGTAAATCTTTTAAAAGAAGAAACCTGTAGATTTTCGACCAAATACTAAACCGTAAATATAACTCTCAGGTCGTTATTTTTTCACTCTTTGCGGAACATAAGGTTAATTTCAATCTGAAATACATTTCAACACCAAATCAGAAAATGACATACGAATTTGTAAAAACATTTTTTTAATCTGATTGCAAAAATGTCTAAAAAAGTTACTGATCAAGTATATATTACCTCGTAGATGAGTTTCTGAACAGAACTACATTAACCGAAAGAGCATGAACATGCAAATATTGGAAGTTTTAATTCGCATTGAGGTACGTTGAGACATTTATTTTGAGATTTGGTCAGTACTTTACCAAAATCAAAACGCATTTTACTACAAAATGAATTTTACATTAATCGATGTGAATGTGTGTAAAGTATCATATGGGTAAACCTCTTGATCATAGATATAAGAAGTACGGCCTACAACACGGAGTCTAGGTTCATACCGAACAGCAAGATATAAAGGCCTCAAAAATGACTAGTGTAATACCATTCAAACAGCAAAATCCAACGGTTTAATCTATGTAAAAAAAAACAGAAACGAGAAACACTTATGAATCACATCAACAAACGATAAACACTGAACAACTGGTTCCTGACTTATATCTTAAGCAAAACCTTTTAATTGCGTGAAACGGCCTTCTAGGTAAAATATCTAATTTTCAAATTTCAACATGTAATGGACATCATCAGTGATCTTTCTACAGTACATAATTACAACTTGATCATTAAGTAATACTATTAACACAATACTGAAAGACTTCAACACGTTTTTATCTCTTATAAAGCATACTCATGATGATTTACCTGAAACATTCAATACATCAAGATCCAGCATCGAATTAAACGAGAATATGTCAGCTATGCAAGTATATGACACACCAAAATCACTTTCATTAGCATTCATAATTGTCAAAAAAGAACCTTCGCTTACAGAAACTTCTGCAAACTTAGATCTGTGAAATACTAGACCATGATGGACAATAACGTCCGATTTCCTCATCCACGTAACCTTTCTTCCGGGAACAGATGTTGTATTACAGAACAGAGTAACATTTCCTCCAGAAGTGATTGCTAGGTCTTTAATTTCCCAGAAAACTGTAATGAAAGTATTGTCAAATCACACACATTGTTAAATACTAATTTGATGTATATGTATTAGCCCGTGTTAGTTCTTTTTTGTCTATATATATATAACAGTTTCCGTTTTAACAAATATATGAAAAGTTGTTTAAAGAGTTTAAAAACAAATAGAATGTAAGTGATATCTATCATTGAGGCATTACTCTTATATGTTATTATAAGTCTTATTAATGATTCAAACACTACAATACTCATTTAAAGATTTCGTCATCAACTATAAACCAAGAGAACGATTTTTAATTAAAAAAAAAAAAACGTATCAAACGCATAAACGTATATCTTCGCATTTAATATGCTTGTATCGATTGCTTTTTTAAAATCAGGGGGAACGACATTACTTCCGTTTATAATGTGAAAATTACCTTTTTGAGAGGAAATTCCCCCACTGCATACACACCATAATAATAAACACCAGATCATATAATGCTCTGTTTCCGATATCTTAATAATTGTACAGCTAAAACCTGTGTGTAAATATAAATGTATGTTGATCGTTTAACACTTTCTTCAACGAATGATAAAACAACTTTTTAAGTATTTATATTTATTTACATTATTGTGAAATATGTAGACAGATAGGTTATATAGAACGATTTAAAATAATGTTTAGATCATATCTACAAATAGAAAATGTAAATCAATACTATTGTAGCAACATGTGTATTCTTTAAATAGCTGTGACGTAGGTGATTTGTATATTGGTTAACATGTTTTGTTTGCAATGTTATGTTAAATAAAGTACAATATACGAAATATGACACAAACACACACATAAGGAAAAAAAAGCTAATTCATTCAAATAAAATATATACGTTTGTTATACCCACAACATGTTTTTAATTATACTAGTATACACATGTACATGATGTATAATACCGAGTATTATATAAATAGATTTGAGATTCAGTCATGAAAATGATGACTTATAATCTGAATTTAAACGATTTAGTTTTAAAGATGATATTAGAAACTTAACACGATCTTACCTAATTAAGAATGTTATGAGAATATTCTTCAGGAAAATGTGTGTATTTATATCGAGTTAATGTTTCGATACGTCATATAAACATTTAACTTTTGATTAAATTTTAAAATTAAATGGGATTTTCTAGTAAAGCTTAGTATCTGAACTGATTTTTTTGGGGGAAATTCCGTATTTTTTTTTGTTTTTGGAAAGAGCTCCTATCAGGTACTGCCGCACTGAACATATAATACAAACGATATATAATCGTGACTCGAATTAATAAAACAAAGTTTATTATGTGTACATTATTCATATGGTGTATTCTAAGATTTGATTAAGAGTAGAGCAAGGTTTGAATGACCATGTCTGTATTTTAAGAAACTCCTGTATACAGACAAAGTGTAATGTTTTGATTTCTGACCCTGATGTGTTTTCGCTCAATCGATTAATGATTATTGAACAGTGATAAACTATTCTTGCCTTTATCTAACTATAAACGCACAATAATGTTATTCCTATTTTGTGTTGTCAAAAGAGGTCAACAATGGAAGTCGAAGCAGTTAAAACAGTCTATTTTGTTATTTTCCTTAACGAAATTATTGTACAAGGAAAATCTGATTGAAAATAAAAAAAAATGCTCTTACCGAATGATTATCATTTTGCAATTCATGCATTTTTATGAAGTCAGAAGGAAAAGCCAAGTAGACTTGCATTTATATTGTACTTAGACTAGAACAAACGACAATAAGAATAGTGTTTTATTATGTTAACAATTCAATATGACATCAGTATTTTATGGATTCCAATAAATTGTTTGATTTCGAACTTCTATTAAAAAAATTTTTTTTTTATTTCAGACAAGACCAGAAGATGAGGTGTTTTCACACACCGTACCACTTTGTGTTTGCCATTTTTTTTCACCACACACGTTTTATAAATGTTATAAAAAGTTATTAAAATTATTACCAGGATTATAATTTAGTACGCCATATAAACGTCACAAGAGAAAATGTTTGATTCTAAAAAGGAAAACTGAGTGTTGTATGATGGCAACAGTTCAAGTGTCGCTGATTTTCGAATAGTGATAATGTCTATTGTAAATAATGGGAAAAATAAACAGAATGTTATTCCTGTCTGTAAAGGATATGGAATAGTTTAGTTTTGATTAAAATCAATAAATAATATTGTCCCAAGTCAACAACGTATGCTTCCTTCATCACTTCAAGCCTCTTAAATAGAATGGTCAGTGTCGAAAATAAGCCATGTGTTGCAACAGTTTTTATATGATGGATATCTAAGTTAATATTTTTCTAAGTAGAAAAGTACTATAAAAAAATGAAATTAGAAAAAATGTATCATTACATTAAAAGATCAAGTAATTCCAATTTGTGTTTAAATTTAAAATGTTTTGTCATATAATCTCAGTTTCAAATCCCGTCATGAGAGTAGTCCAGCTTTTGGAAGAAGTCATTGTTAGAGTTTTTGTTGACAAGATGTAGGGTTGTTATATTTTTAGACTAATGAACTATTGAAAAATCTTTCAAATGTGTAAACCTGAATGCTGACTGACAAACTTAACATTAAAGTACTTGTATTCAGACTAAATTGTCCCAAATTTATGTATTGATGTAGCGAAATGAAGATTAACAAATATTTACCTTTTCACAAATGCTTAACCAAAGACAAGACATAAATTAGCATAAGGGAACATGTTAACGTCATCATGCTTCTAATGGTATTTATTGGCATTATGTCATTTAGTAAATATAGTTAAAAAAAAGTGCTTCCCCTTTCTCATTGAAAATCCGTTTTTTCTACTGTTATACAGGGATACACTTCAACTTTGAATTCTAACAAGTACTATTATTTACTACACAAAACAATTAGATATTTAATTTAACGTATCATATGTATTGCTTATTGTTTAACAAGGAAGAAGGAACTATCGGTTTATTATTTAATACAGTTATTTTTTTTTTAGATCAAGTCCTGTTATTATAAATACATTAAACCACACCAGATCACGTTGCAAATTTTTATACTGTAACAACTAAGGCCGTGTTCACACCAAACACCATGTAGGGTAAACATATTTACAATTAGTTTTATGTAATGTACACTGGTCATGCTGGTATCACATTAAATGTGTTCACATCTATACACCTTGTTTAATTACCTGTACATAAGATTTTTTCACACTTTTAGACTATATGTCATTTAAATGTCCACTACGCAGAACTGAATGCAAAATTTTCGGAGAACTTTTCTAGCAGTCAGGGAACGACCATTTGACTCCAAAAAAAAGTGGGGAATGAATTTTTTCTTGACAAATATTATGACCCCTAATTTGATAAAAAAAAAATATTTTGGTCATACAGATAAAAAAAAATATTCTGAATCCGGAGTTTCCCTAATCATTATTATAATGTAAAGGAAGTTCGCTTGTCATGTTTTGGGATTTCTGTCAGATTTTCAGAATCCTCTGGTTTTATCAATTTGAATGCCTAAACAAAAATTGCCTATTAACCCCCATTTTTCTTTTTATGAAACTTTTACATGTATGATGATAAGCCATTTGTAAAAGTCTTATAAAATTTTAATTAATTTTTGATAGTTTCTATGAACTTAAACCTGTTAGTGATAAAGACAATAACAATCAAAACCAAGGAGTAAACAAAGACTCATAAAACCAAAGGACATTTACATCAACAGTTATAAATAAAAATTAATAAACAACACTCTCCACTAAAAACCGAGAGAGACATCAGGTGCTCCTGAAGGGTTGTTGACATAATAAAACACTATTCTTATTGTATTTTCTTCTAGTGTAAGTACAATATAAATGAGGTCAACTTGGAAAGTCAAGATAGAACATTTTCCCGCCAAAAGTTCAATGGCTAATATCTCGAAATCAAGCACATTGACCAATATATTTTTTTTTCTCTTTTGATTTCTTTATTAATCCCTTATCAATATAAACAGTTGTTTGAAAAGTTAATTATTTTGAAACTGAGAAGCGAACTCCCTTAAATATTAAAAATAAATAATTGCTAGCATCGAAAAAACTGAATAAAAAAGTTCGCGCGAAAAAAAGTCTGACTCGATCAGAAAAAAAAATATAACCACCCCCTTTTTTTAACTTAAGTGGTTGCTCCTTTATGACAGCAATTTTGATGATTTGCAGTAGTTTTAAGATCCTAAAGATGCTTGATTACGCATTAGAAAACGTAGGCAGCAGCAGCGTGTTAAAGACGAAGAAAAAAGATTGAGATGTTAATGATCACTACATTTCTATCTTTCTGTTTGGTTAGAACGGCATTTATTCTCTAAGGATAATTAGCAATGGGAGGTGGTATTGTTTTATTTTTTTTTAATTTCTAAGTATATTTTAATGGATCTGAGATACTAGACAAACAATACAATTTACCTTACACATTGTTACTATTGCATTTATGAGAGAATCGTTGTTTAAGTAAAGATCAGTGGCAAATGTTTTCTTGTACGTCCAGTCGATTCGGGAAGACCTTGTCAAATGAATTATGTGTTCGGCAATGATGATTCTTTTAGTCTTCAAAAGGGGATAATACAGCTTCCTAACGTTTTTTCTATTATAAATTAGTATATTTTAGTCAAAGTTTAGTCAAATATTACTGTAAAGAACTTTATTAATAATTGTTATAGATATCAATCTTATTCAAAAATGCTTCCTTCCTTTTAAAAAACATGGTAAAATTAATGTTCTAACTGCCTAGTTTTATATACACTTAACCTACACAAAGATTACATAGACTTCTGACTGCATGTAGACTAAACATGATTTACACTATATGTAAACATTGAGTTTTATCAATGAGAACATAATTGTGTTTAGTTTACGTGTGAGTTACACTAACAAAACACCGACTTTAGGTCAATATAAACACGGCCTAAGGTAAGGATACGTTTTCTTAAATAAAATATATATTACAAAATAGTTATCTGTAAATTCATTATACAATTTCACATCACGTGTTAATTATTGATAAACTAGAGATAAAAAGAACCCAAACAAGAAAATTAGATAAAACCTCTTTAAACAATATTGAATATATATTCGAAAACTTTTCTTAGGTTGGAGGATATTTCTATTCTATACTTTTTTCGTTCTTCATATTACTAAGATATATTTTTACTTCGTACATAACTGTACAGTGGCAACTATATAATTTACATCTTGCATATAAACTAATAATGGTTTATTGATTGAGTTAAGCCATTTCAAATGATATTTTATAGTATGTCTTTCTATGTTGTAATATAATACAATTATGTGAGGGTTGGGTGAAGGTTGGTGCTTATTATATCGTTTAAACCCACTGTATTTGTTTGCACCTGTCTTAAGTCAGGAACCTGATCTTCATTTTCGTTTTTCGGTTTTCGTTTGTTGATGAGGTTCATAAGTGTTTCTTGTTTGTCGTTTTTCATATAGATGTCCGTGTTGAAAGCCGTACTTTGACCTATAACGGTTTTACTTTTGCAAATTTTGACTTGGATGGAGAGTTGTCTCATTGGCACTCATGCCACGTCTTTCTATGTTTAATTGTCACTAGTTCGTTTACAGGGAACAGTAAAACCTAGACCAGCACATCACTTGCGATTCAAAATCAAACAGAACAGTTTGGAAGCAAAATCAAATAAGTTTTAGAATAGGATACACAGCCGAAAATTCTAAAATGTGCCAAATACGACTAAGACGTTTTAAATTAACAATTCATGTTTAGTTTATTTACATAAACTTTAAAATTCTTCGAAGTTGGACGAAAGAGCTTCAGAACTAAAACATTCGGAGTTTGGTGAAATAACTGGTACTCACATTGACTTGAAAACACTTTTGTTTGGTTTATAACTATTTTGATATGAGCGTCACTGATGAATCTTATGCAGACGAAACGCGCGTCTGGCGTACTACATTATAATCCTGGTACCTTTGATAACTATTGTTTGATAAGTTTGTATAGAGCATTCGACTATTTAGATATGGTTGCATTTTGTTGTGTTGTTTTTCAATTTGAATGAAGTTGAGTGATTTTTAGTTTCTTTTTGTACCTATTGATCTTATTTGACTAATCTCGCTATAACACAGAAAACAGAAAAGTCTGCATAAATATAGTCTACATATTCGGACTATTTATAACTGTACACATACAATATTAAGGTGTATTTGGTTATGTCATTTTCGAGACAACTGGATCGAATTATTTCATTTTGTTTGTCCGTATAGAGTTAAGACAACGGGTAACCAAATAATAATAAGGTTCTTCAACTTTGGACTAGTAGACTTAAACATTAACATTAATCTTTGGAATACTTGATTAAATGGCTTCACTGCAAAAAGTGACACATGATAGATAAAGAAAAATCGGAAAATTCGTTTTAACTGATACATACCTTTAAAGTAGGTGCTGTGCATATATATTAAATAAGTTGTATATAAATTTACATAAAGAATTCTATGTATTACCCACTTTAATAGGTCTTTTATTATATACCATTATATGTATTACGGATCAAGATTTAATACAAACTTATATCAACTGTGGTTGTTTTGTATTTCTAACAAATTTTCGAGATCATAGATTTTCTCAGAAATACAAAATTCGTAGTAAGAAAATTTAAAGAATTTGATTAACAACCTAATTTAATGGGTCTTGTTTTTTAAATACCCATTATATTTATTACGGATCGATATTTGATACGAATTTATTTTAGTTGTGGGTGTTTTATATTTCTGAGAATTTTCCGAGATCACAGATTTTTTCGGAAAATTGAATGATTGGGTCAGTCGAGACAATGTGTTTCCTTCTTTATTTTATGACGTTAACAGTTTGTTATTTCAAATATAACACTGTTTTCAAATTCCAAGAACACTCTGGGTGCGCTTTCGCAAAAGTTAACGGATTTTTATGTTTAACATTGGACAGTACTTATATAGTAATAAATAATGTGAATGGCATTACATAATATTATTTAAAGTATGTGTATAAACTCTTCAAGTTATGAAAAACTTAAACATGAGGCAAACTGGCCTACATGTAAATAATACATCTGAAAGAAATAAATACTTTGTATTTAGTCGTCTTGTTATATTATCGGAGGTACATATATTAAATGTATTTATGTCATCGTTTCAATATTGAAAGATATAAGTGTCAATTCGGCCTTGTCAGTGGCCTATTATACAATTTTCCTTTTTGTACACAAGCCAAGATATCATGATTTCCTTCAGTTGGCTGAGCAATTCTAAACACCACTGTTTGAATTAAAGCACAATGTACATGCATACACAATACAAGAGGATGCTAAATTCAAATTGGATGCTTTTCGAAATTTCGAAATAAATAGAAATTTGATTGCTTCAATATGAATAAGAATACTTTCATTATTTTTATAACGATTCGATTATGCGCAAAATATTCATATACACTTCATCCAATGTATTTGGAGAAAGGCACCAAAATGAAGACTTTAAACCTACTACAATGAAAACAACAACATCACTCTACTAGATAAAGATATGCAGTCCTACTAATCATTCCACACTAATAGGTTAAAGACATTGGTGAAACTGAAAACATCCCAGACACTATGCTACTCGTGTTTAAAACACACAATACATTTTATACTTCATTGACTTTTTTATATTTTCATATTCACTACACCTCTGTGGCAGACCTGGTGCATATCCAGTATTAAAATGACATGAAATTGATACAATAGAGCTTTATATAACACACTTTAAAACTCAGCTGGCCTTAAAGATCGTGCGAGCTTTTGCCATGACTTGACGTATGTCAAACGCTACAAACTGTACAATACCGGAATGATTCTTGGTGATGTGATGATATTTGGACTTTCAAATACTAATTAACTAATAGCATTATTGAATGGTGAAATACAAAACAGATCAAGGTTATTTAAAAAAAAATCAGAAAACCTGACACTCACATGCATTTCAAGTGAATTTAAATATCACTTCAAACGACTTTTTCACTTTTTTGGTCTTTTGGAAAATGTTGTTTTTGCTGTTTTTAGACCCTTCTTCAACGAAATTTGTTGTACATGCACACGTATAAAAATTGCGGTTTTTATCTAACACAATCATAGGTTTGAACGTTGTTTTCAATTTAGACTCGTGTTTATTTTTTCGTTTGGGCTTGTATCATATTTTCCCTGTGGTTTATATGATCCGTTCACCTATATTGACTCTTAAAATTCAAGAGTATCTAAAAATGAGGGTACTTTTTATAGGCCTTCCAAATACCGTTTCGATCCCTTACATCACTGAAGAGACATTTATTGTCGAAATCCGGATCTGGTGTACTAAAAAAATATTGACACCGTATGTTTGTGGCATAACATCGTGGCCACAAGTTAATTTTTTTTTTCTATTTAGTATTAAATTTATTTAAAGATCCATTTTTTTACATCTTGTGATCAATTTTATTTGGCAATCGCCAATGGCAGTCAGCACGGTTAAAGAACATCAGTTGTTCGACCTGTTAGTCAGATGCGTTTTGTTTAAATATACTTTTTCACTTTTTTAGTCTTTTGAAAAATGTTGTTTGTGCTGTTTTTAGACCCTTCTACAACGAAATTTGTTTTACATGCACACGTATAAAAAATGCGGTTTTTATCCAACGCAATCATAGGTGTGAACGTAGTTTTCAAGTTAGACTCGTTTATATATATATATATATATATATATATATATATATATATATATATATATATATATATATATATATATATAATATCTCCATGCCTTATATATCATGTACTGTAGTACGACGCTAGATTAAAACTGACGAGGAAAGGTAACACATGGCCACCGAAAGCTTTATTATTGTGAAGCCCGGGTGGTCGTGTGGTCTAGCAGGACGGCTACAGTGCAGGCGATTTGGTGTCACGATATCTCAATGGCATGGGTTCGAATCCCGGCGAGGGAAGAACAAAAAATTTACGAAAGCAAATTTACATATCTAACATTGTAAAGTTGATGTTTAGACGAGTTGTATACATATATAATATATATACAACTCGTCTCAACATTAACACAACAATGTTAGATCTGTAAATTTGCTATATGTATAAAGAGATATAAGCAAATGATAATTTTCTGATAAATAGAATTTGTACGTTTTGTTTATTTTCATTGTTTGCTATATACATTGTTTGCTATAACCATGTTATATGTATGGTTATATACCATTTGTGCATAGAGGCGCTACGCACTTGTTTAATAAGGAATTAATGTTATGTTTAAAATTTGTGTTTTGTTGCTTTAATTATCGTACCACACACATTTTATGTTATATTTGTTGATAAAAATCTCGAGTGTTATATGTATACTTAATTTGCACTAATATAAAGTTTTAAACAGGATAAGGTTATTACGATCAAGGGCATTTATTTTTAAAATAAAATTACTATTTATGTCCGATTACTTAGAATAAAACCACGGTGGTCCATGTGGGAAACATGTTATCTCGAACTTAAGTTTGATTCTTTTAAACATGAATATAAAAAGTAAACAGCAATCAAAAACTAAGGAGATATCAAGTTTGACAGATTTATTTTAGATTTTAAAGGAAAATATTTGCTATTAAGTTCACTTGATCAAAAGCTTATATTGCAATTGCATTACGTCCGTCTATGTAAACTTAATTTTTCGTCGCCAACTTTGGGAAAAGAAATCCTTAAAGCAAGTGGATTATCTTTCACAAGGCTTCAATCGGGATTAAAAAGGTAATCCAGTAGATGTTTAGCTATTTTATAAAATTTGTCAATGTTACTAGATGTGGTCATCATCATGATCAAGACTGAAAATGAAATAAACGGATAAAATATATTTGAAGGGGCACTAGCAACGCGATATATAAAATAAATTATTTAAGTATGATTTTTTTGTTCAATAATTAATGAAAGTGAAATAGTGAAACATTAATTCGCTTTTAGAAACAAGTATGGTTCAATTTAGTTAAAATAAGCTAGGAAACATTGATGATGAATTTTTCAGTTGGAGGTGAATTATTCGACCTCACTGAATCCGTGTTCATGTGACCTTCAATTTAACCCATTAGCTAGAGATGGCTTACGCATGAATTATGCATGTTTAGTTATTCAAAGGAAAAGAATTTCAACATTGAAAGAGAAGCAAAGGTAAATAATTTAATTGACTGATTCCATCCACAAAAACTTATTCTTGTATAGGTAAGAACGATGATTACATATAATTTTAGCCTATAATATGAAACTAAACAGACCTAGAAGAATCCAATTGCACATGTTTGCTATCTATTTATGTCTAGATTTATGTTTAGATCACATATATGACCGTCTGCAGTGTTTGGAAGTCAACTCGATAGGTAATGAGATGGTGTCTAGAATAAAATTTAAATGGAGCGATGATACATATTATCGAGCCCATGCCTTGTGAATTGTTTATTTTAGACTTTTTTTTAATTTGGATGAACATTTTAGTGTGTTAGAAATCAAATATGAGTATTTGAGTTAAATCAGTGAACACGACTTCGACAGCCAATGCTCCTTTAATGTAATGTTGTCATATCTTGAAAATTACCATAAATTCAAATATCAGACAGGTAACATCAATAGATTATCGAGGTCAGCATTGGATCTAAAATTTTACAATTTTTCTCATGCATGGTTCTGGATCAAGGTCGATTATCAGCAACCTGAGGAACAACGTGTATATTATCTTTTGTTAGAACGTCACGCTATTTGTACGCGAAATACTGCACGCAAAAAGTCTCGGAACAGTTTTTACAGTAACGTATTTGAAGACGTACAGTGGCAGCCCATAATTCGGGCCCTTAATTCCTGGTTGACCAACGTTCAAGAACTTATCTCTTCGATTTCTTGTTGATTTTTCGCTTAATGGTTGTTAGAACTATTTGTCACTGTTCAGAATTTCCAACATTGTCTCTCGTGAAGAGGGACACGTAAAATGTACAAACGCGGAAATTATTGTTAATTAGACATCGAAACACATGAATCGAATGCAAGACATGTCCCTACGTAATTTAAAAAAAAAATGTTTTTCATTTATCATTTGAAACTGAAAATAGCCTTAAGAAAACAAAACATGTAGTTCTAATAAAATATCGTACATGAAGATTTAAAATTATACTGGTATTTTCCTCTTTTTGGTCTTTTTGTCTATTTTTTAGGACTAGACCATACTATTTAGGCCCGTTTTATACTAGTACATGTTCATGGAGAAATACAACTTAAATATTAGCACACAAACTCGTCAATATCATATCTGTAACAAAAAGTATGTGTCATAACGAATGAGATTTGATATAAACTCGAGTTTAATGTTTTTATAAAAACAACAAGCCTTAGACTGATTATGATTATTATTTAGATTTACAAGAGTTAACATCAAGCGCTACCCAATTCTCCTGAAGGGCCACGGTGATTGAGAGATCTAAGTAGTCGATAAACTGTGTACATGTAACTAGCCTGTCAACACTGAGGTTTTTGCGCTCGATTCCAACTTTAATTAACGAGGATTGCCACATTCCTTACCGAAAGTCAATGATTCTATCCGGGCACTCCAACAATAAAACTGACTGCCACGATACAGTACACTAGGGCTGCAAGTGGCGTTTAAAACCAATCAATCCATCAATCCATTGTCACGAGCTGTAAATCTTTTCGTCTTACCAATGCTCATGGTAAACATTGTCATTATATTCTGCGACTTGTTGATCAAGTCTATTGCGCATACCAGTAACATTGTTCCGGTGTCTTCTAGTTTCGTACCAGACATTTAAAACCTTTTAAAAGAAATTTAACAGTAATTGTTTTCTTTGTGTTATTTTCATATTCTTGGACAAATCACATATCTCCGTTGCCATCAAAGAAATGTACATAGCACTTCAAACTCTTTTTTGTAAGGGTAAGCAGCTGAGGCTGAGGCTCTTAGTATAATATATTTTGAATAACAAAAAACACATACCCTATGATATATGAGGGTCTGGAAAGTATTCTGAATTTCTTTAAGCTATATTTTTTTATTTTTTATTTATCTCATATTATTCTAAATTCGTACTATCTTTGCCCTCTCTATTCTCTATTGTTTAATTGTTTGGCCTTCTATTTCATTAGGAGATACATGTAAATATATAAATTAGACAAACAAATCAATTTGAAACATTTACGACAATAGTTGTAATCGTTTCTGTGACGTTACATCGACAACTGATTAGTTTCAGAACTTATCACGATTTACTCAGAATCTTTATCATATATTCATCTTTTTTTTCTCGACCCCTCCTTTTTTTTTCGATGTGAAACGAACAATTTCTCTCCATGCAAGAGGTAAGCATTAGGTCACCATTAGGAAGTATTTAATAGTACTTATATTGAAATTCTATAAAGTGTGAATATTAGAAAAGCAGTTAGAAGACAAGTTTTTACAATGATAGTTATCTTTTTTTATGAAAAGAATGTAACAATATATAATTCAAACCAACAATATACACCACTCCTGAAAGAAAGGCAGCTGCTTAGTTGGCTATACTGTCACTATAGTAAGAAAGATAATTATGATAACAAAATACGTTAGTGTAAAATGAATTGACATTTGCTTACATTGAATTTCGCGTACGTAATTCTGTTTTTTTTAGGTTTTGAAACACGTTTTTTTTTTTACAATTGCAGGACCATACGAAGAATGTTATTGTTGTTTATACTTTATGAGAGTAGTGTGATTTTTTAGACTGAACAACATTTGATTTTAATGAACATTGTTCTTACTAATGTTTAGATATTGGTGATTTCTAACTCATGTTCCACCACCTTCCAAGGAGTTGCACATGATAAATGAATCGGATATTAGTCATCCTGTACTGTTTGCAAACTGTCGTGCTGACTGGATTGTTGAACAAAAGTAAGCGTAAATTGAACAAAAGTAAGCGTAAATTGATGTTATTTATAGGAGGACTCATTATTTTGACTTAAACGTTAAAAGTAAGCTTGTTTTGAGTGTGTCTATGAGCTGTTGTTAAACTTATCCGTGGTTTTTACTTAAATTGACTAAAGTATCATACAAAGCATATAAGAGCTCAACAAATGAAAACCAAGCTATTGTGTTTTGTCCCGTCAAAACGGAATATCCTTTAACTTCAAAATACTGCTCCAAAACAATGGATTTCGAACGAAAAAAGTATGGTATTCACCTCAACAAATCAATTTAAAGAATAAAGATGAATTTTTCTTCAACTTTATTATGTTTTAAATTGAGTCAATCGAAGCAGATATTTACAAGTTTCGTTTAAAAGATAAATTAAAGTGTTGACCTGTATAGTCTACTTGAATTATTTCAAATATTCCTATTGATTGAGAACGTTGAAGCCGAGTTATTTAGAACTAAATAAATAAAGGTTCTCTTTAAATATTCAATGTAGCAATTAATTTTGCAACTCTAATTATTTTTAGTTTATTGGACGATTGAAGACCTTCCGTTTATTTATGGAAGAAATATGTCATTTTTCTGCAATACATCAGCAGTAGGTTCACAGAAAACTACATGGATGAAACAATCTGATGTTATTCTCCATCAAGGCCTCTCCTTTTATCCAGATAAATACTATGGAAAGGAAGTAGCTGAAGGTTCCTTTCTCACAATACAGAATATCTCAGAATCAGATTTGAATACATCATACACCTGTTTATCAGATGTTTATTCGTACGCAGCATTTGTGATGATAAACAGTTCTAATTTTATTTGTAAGCGATGTACTGTACAATGTTTTTTGCTATACAATAACTGTTTCGTGTTTCGTCTGTTGCTTTCAACACTAAATGTGTTTTTTTTTTAAATATTTCAAGGCAAAGTTTAAAAAACATTTTTACCAGTCACCAGTAACTGATAAACAAAACGAGCTTTTAAAAAAGTATTTTTAAGACCAGCTTTGTTATTCCACATAACTACATAATGTCATATGACAGCAAAGATACATCTGAATATGCAACATATACAACTTTACAATGCCATGTCCTGGTGTTTTAATGTCTATTGAAAAAACTAAAATGTTTTCACTTGAAACTTAAATCTTTGAATTCAAATGGACTCTGTTTCATTTTTAGGGAAAACATAGTATATCATGCCCCACTTGCAAACGAAATGAAAACCGGGGAACTGTGTAATCTTAATCCATCAGCTGAACTTGTGAACTGAGTCAATATTTATATTTGTATTTAGTTCCAAGTTGATGTGACCAAATACATGAAATACCTTCACCTGAAACTTTGATTTCACTTAAACCAAAACTTTATCCTGCAATGAGACTGACAAACTAACATAAACCTTTGATATTGATTTTTTTTAAAAGCTGAAAAGATGTGTGGATCCGAGAGTGCTTCCAACGCAATTTTTTCATAGAATTTACATTTCAAAAAATATTTGATAGACACTTTTTTCGAACTCTTACAGAAGTTAATTTGTATACACCCTTTGCATTAGTTTCATAAAAAAAAATGTGTCTATGAATGAGGAACTAAGTGAGCTTACAGCACAACTTTCCATGAAACATCCATTTCCAATGGCAATTATTCCTTTGTTTTTAAATAATTAATAAGCGCTAAATTCCAAATTTTCTAAGGGTAGTGCAAACCTTATGTTTGTTAAACATTTCTTTAAATCCTTGATGCAATGAAGGCAATGCCATTTGCAATTCAATTTTTATATTCAAGGAGTAATTCTCCTTTAGAAATAAAGGATCGACACTAGTATTCGAGTTTTAAAGAGCCAATGCTGAAAGAAAAAAAACCTTGATATGAGTTTCGTCTAGTCTGGCAAAAAATTGTGCATGTGAGAGCGCTTGCAAGACCTGCAATTATATGTCTCTGCCCCTCGTGGCATCGAGAGACACTAAGTTAACTAGAGATGACTTGTATTGTTTGAGATAAAATATGTGAATGCTGATTTACTCAAAGACTTTTTTAAAAGTTCATCAAAACTATCAGTGAGGGTACAATTCTAATCATTTTGTTGCAATTAAGTAATCATATTTCACATCTGAAGATTGGTTTTTTACTAGTTATCTGTTACGATTGTTGGTATTATTATAAGTAACTTGTATTTTTTCTTCTATGTAAGGTTTGCCGCAAAATATAGACATTACGTGGAACATAAGTGGTAGAAATGTCATTGCACATTTAGATATAGAAAGATTCTTTCCAGTGCCAAAATGCCGAACAATGTTTAATGTGAGTAAAACAAAATAAAGTGAAATGATTACATGGTAAGATATTTACTATTTTTATCAATGCACATGCAGAATTGGTTCTGAAGGCGGGTTATCGTGGATTTAGTTAACACAACGGATTTCAGTAATCATATGGATCATTTTAATTTTTACGCTTAGCAGCATTCTCACAAAAAAAAATTATTCTTATCAACAAAGGTGAAACATATTAAATGTATTAAATACAACTTGTAGTCGAAGATAAACTGACATGCATGCATCGTTTAAAGACGCACAAGTGCACACACATTACTTAAAAGGTCAAGATTGAGCAACATAAAACCAATAAAAAACGGTGTGTTATATCAGGAACTCCAGAAAACTCCTTTTCAACTAGAGGCACCTGTCATGTTGCTTGTGGTAAGTAGAATGTTATAGTCAAAGAAAAAAAGACGGAAGGCCGAATACGACAATACAAAGATAATGTAGTAATCTGTGACCCAAATATACAACAAGAGTCAACTGCAGCAAATGCATTAAACAGAATGTCAATCAAAATAACCCGAATGTGTGGAACCTTATTCCTTCATGGCATTTTTTTTCAAAATCTATTGTGTTTGGGTTTTTTTCTCACAATTTATTGATACATGGGCCTTGATTTTATTGCTCAGTTTTTATGAACGTACAGGTACATGCATTTGTTTACATCTGTATCAAGTAGTCGTCTGTAATGAATTGATGTTTAGTTGGTATTTAACCTCATCTTCTTAATTTTATATACATTTGTAGAAAGGCAAACAAGATTTGTAATTTTTAAGTAAGAACACATGTATGTTCAATTGATGACACAATACTCGTAATCATAAATAACACACCACTTCTTCCAATATAAAGAAGTTTCATAATTTCATGGTTTTTAACATTTGTAAAAAAATCTAGTATATCATATGCATGACCTTGAAATAGATTTAATGTTTTTAGAGCAATTTTCGTGTACTTGTTGAGCAAGAGGATTTGTATCGAAAAATCGAAAAAATCAAATGTGTTAAATTAAATATCTGCGTTTTTGGTACTAATTTTTTGTTGTTATTTCCGTCTTGTTACCATGTGTTACAGGGAGAAATTCTTAGTACAAACCAACAAGACTTAAATTATCTGCAAGGTGATTTCTTTCATGGAAAAACAAATATAACATCACAGTCTGATGCTGACCTCTGTGGTGGTAATTTGACAGTTGTTTGTATGTATGGTGGTTATTATATTGATGTTATTGGAACTAAAAACCTGCAAGATTGCAATGGTAATATTCTGTTGTAAGAAATTGTCTACGAACAACTTAAATGGTACACTGAGAAAAGAATATCAATATTAATCAATATAAGTAATTTGAAAATTCTGACTACGTTTTTGCCGTAACGTGTGGCATCATCCTAGATCAGTTCCATTCGTGACCACAATGAAACCAGAAATAGTTTTACAAATGTAGAAGTGAAACACAAATTCGTTTTTCGATTTCATTCAATATTTTTCTTACATAGTAAGCACTCATCAAATAAACTAGTCTTATATTTTGATACGGTATGCACGCTTTGCATACATTAAAACAGTGGCGCTCGAATCAAAGCGGTATTAAACCATAAATATAGCAAACAAACCTCTATTGGGTTATTATAAGGTCAAACAATTGTCCTTAATGTACATTCTAAAAGAAAGCAAAACAAAGCGCCATTCATAAACCAAATTGAATGATTGTTCATTTGAGTTTGCAAGATGTATAGACTCGACATCAAAACAAGTCGGTATTGTTAATTCAATCATTAAGAGATAGATGTTCATAGTTTGACAAAAAGCGACGCTTTCCTGTTGTAATGAACCACTGCGCTGACTCTGGTTGATGAGTAGGTGGAACGTTTTAAAAACAATGTTTGCCCTGATTCATGATATCATTGTATCCAAAAGCAGATCACATATCCTATCCTTATCCCGGTTGATTTGTATTGCAGGACCCATTTGTGTAATAATAGGAAATCTGTATTTGTCACTAGACGTAAATGTCAATCAATGAATTAACAGACATGCAGTAGCATTCACTTACCTGTCGACTGGATTTACTCTGTTTCTGGTTAATCAACCAGTCTTTGTGGCAAATTGCCAATACTCTTGTGAATACTCTTTTAAGGACAAAAAAATAAAAGTTATATGTCAGCCTAAAAAAATAAATGTTGCCTTCTTGACTGGCTAAAATTATTGTCCAGAGAGGAACATACCTACACATTACTTCAATTTCCCAAACTAAATATATCTTAAGACATTCCATATTGAAATTATTCATCAATATTCATTCTTAATATCCATATCGCTGTCATACATGCATTATAAACATGTTCTCTTATAATAAACTGGAGTACCGGCCTACTTGGTGCTTGTAGAGCTAAAATTTCCAAGGTCTGTTACGTAGTCAGGAATATGAAAGTTCTTGTCCATTCGTTTTTGATGTGGTTGGTCATTTGATTTTGCCATGTGATTATGGACTTTCCGATTATATTTTCCTCTAAGTTCAGTATTTTTGTGATTTTACTTTTCAGTACAATATAAGGACAACTAAGGATTTGAAGACTTCCAAATCACAAACTTCTAAATGTAGCCACATTGAATTTCGCTTTTTGACCAACTGATCCAAAATTGATTACCATTTTCTACGTTTCTACTTTAAACTATCTGTACAAGTTGATTATATTCGAACATGTCTTCCTCGTAATATCAATTTGTTACTATATTTTCAGTACATTTTTTTCTCAGAAGTTACTAGTAGCAGTGACCATGACTAATGACCTATATGACGTTTCGTTATTATTCTATATTTGCAATATGTGATTTAACAATCAGACAAAGATAAAGTCAAGAAGTTATTAGATAAAAAAAAAACAACTTAAAAGTCTCATATTCAGAAAGGGATCTTTCACTTTAACCTAGATTCAATATGTAGTCACTCTACTGTATTTTTCACCAAAAAAAATTCATTCAAATCAAGTAATGGAAACTGAAATGACCTCTCCCTCTCTCTCTCACCTTCGGAAACTATTTTATACACAGCTTCTTTTTGCCCGGAAACCATATTTCTGGAAGAAATTAAATTATTATAATAATACTAGTAGTATATGTTTTTTTATTATTATAGATAGAATCTCATTTCTACAAAGATCAGACTATTCTGACCTTGTCTTCGGTGCCAAAGGTGCCGTCATTAGTATATCCATTCTGTTTGTGATCCTGTGTTTGGTGGTCGTATTTCAATGCAAGAATAAGAAAAAAATGGTAATGAAAGGCAAGTATTAATGCTACAAAAAATGCAAACTCTTTAACTACGCCTTTAAACCGGCAGTTATACGAACATGTTCAGTTCAATTACAAAGTACCAAAGCCCTACATTGTATACCATCCAGACAAAAAGAATAATAACGACTTTATAAAACAAACACGTGCGTTTATGATAGGGAAAAAAGGCAATCGTGAAAATAATACTGACAATATGGGTAACGATATCGTAAGTTAAAAGCAGTTATCATTTCATCATTTCATAAATCGTACTGATTCAGTGAATTAAATATGAAAAAAGTCAGATATAAAAGAGAAGATGTGATATGATTGCCAATGGGACAAATGTCCACAAGAGACCAAAATAACACAGACATTAACAACTGTAGGTCACCGTACGGCCTTCAACAATGAGCAAAGCCCATACTGCATAGTCAGTTATAAAAGGTCCCGATATGCCGATGTAAAAAAATTCAAACGAGAAAACTAACGGCCTTCTTTATATATAAATAAAAAAAAAAAAAAAAAACCAAACACAAATATGTAACACATAAACAAACGACAACCACTTAATTACAGGCTCCTGACTTATAATAGGCACATACCTGAATAATGCGGCGGGTTAAACAGGTTAGCGGGACCCCAACCCTCCCTCTAACCATGGACATTGGTATAACAGTACAACATAAGAACGAACTTTAAAAATCAGTTGAAAAAGGCTTAACTCATTAGATGGACAATAATACAAGTGAACGTGGCCGGGTACTGGTACATCCCGACAAAAAAAAAGACACCATAAACCGATCTGATAGTACTCGCAGTTATCTGACAGCTAGTTCAAAGCCACTAACAACTAATAAAAAAACATCATGCATCTAAGGATGCCTAGTTTAACGGTATTGTACATGTATATGTTAATATACATGGTAATTGCCAATTAATTTGAGTCGGGGTCTACCTCTATGTATTTACCGTAAATGTAATAAGGTATTATTATTGGGTTTCATGTTCATCCCGTTTCATTTTCTGACCTTTAATTACATTTTAATTTGTGTTTCCTTTTTGCAAACGTTGTCTAATTTCCTTGAAGTTTTTTCTTAAACGTGTTTGCTTTTGATAGGTCGGATTGTTGATTGTGCTATGTCATCATTTATCTCGTTGGCAATGTTTAGAAAAACGACAGGACCAAGTTAATCACCTTGTGATACTTCATATGTAATGCCAACTCCATCTGAATAATTATTTGTAAATACAACTGCCCGAGTCCTGCTGTCTATAGAGGCTGGGATCCATTTATTATGTTTACCTATTTTCCCAAAGTGTAAGTTTGTGTAGCAGACATTAATTGTTAACTATACTAAATGCTTTAGCAAAGTACATTTTTGATCATGCGTCATTAAATATCAAAAAGTTCTGTATTTCACTGCACAGCTAGTTCCGAAGAAGTCCAGCCTCTGAAAGAAACAGATCTACAGGGGAAAAGTCCTGAAGACAACACGAATGTACTACATAACATATGATTACAGTTATGGAAAGGATTAAAAGGCTGAATTTTGCAAACATTCCTAAGAGTTCATCTAAACGTTATACAGTAAATAAGACCTTAAGCATGATATGATGCGAATATGTTCTTTAATAATAACAGCATTGATTATTGTAAACGTAAACAAAATTGCTAACAATCATCAAAAAGATATATCTCAAGTTGTTTTTATTAAGATATGCTATCAAAATGAAGTTTACCAATTTTAAGTAACTATAACATTATTCTATTTTTAATTAAACATGTAAAATTAAATTTCATGAATTCGATATTTCATTTCTTGAGTGCAAAATATGGGACACGTTAATTTTGATAACTCAACTCAGTACTGTTGGCTTAAATGTAAGCAATCTATTGTGGTGTAAACTAGCAATAAACCAGTGTGTTTAATATTTCGTTTTAAAGCAAAACGGAGACACTGAAACAACATTAAGCTTTTGTTAAAAATCAAATCTGTCAGTAATTTGTTTATACTTTTATTTGCAGTTAGGTAAGACCAGCAAGTCTGGTAAGAATACGTTCAATCTTAAGTCAAGTGTCAAAATGATGTATCTTTTAATAATTAAACAAAGTAAGTAATTTTTAGAACCATTCTCTGTAAGGACCAAGATAAGTGTTTAAATTTATGTTACAGATTTGTATCATTCACTTTACACACACTTCATATTTACTTATATACCTTTTATCTAGAAAGTGTAGACATTTAGGAAAATATTTGACATTTTGTTTAATTTCGCCATTTTATCTCAAAATCATATAAGTCAACCTCTGACGTTTTATTATAACTGTTTTGTAGTCAACAATTAAAATATCGCAAGGTTTAGAGTCAGGTATAGAAATGTTAAATTATCGATAATAGACTTGTAACAACCTTTTCAACTATTTGTTACTGTCTATTTGTTATGTGTTTCATTTGATTCTAAAAAGCCATTAACACGCCCTTTTTGTAGAAGGAAATGTTGATTGACTGTTTTTAAATGTCTTTACTATGTTTAGTTCATAAATTGCATTAAATGCATCATATCACTGAGGTGATAAACAGTATTTCCTTTGTTGTTGTTATAAATGAACTAAATCTTAGACAAGGTTATAAGAATTAAGTTAAATCAAGATTTGTTTATATCCAATGTTGTTAAATGTTTATCAGTAGTTAAACTCTCAGTTTCTGACTAATAAATAAAAATAGAAGTATTACTATAATTTTAAACAAAAGTCTTAAGTTCAAAGTTGATAATTTGTTGTTTATTGTTTAGATTGAAAATAAAGACAAATTTCGGAAACTATGGACAATAACAAATGTTGTCTATATATTTATAATTTTTCAGAATAAATAATACTTCTTTGATAATTGGACACTTAAGCAGGACATGCAGTACTTAATTTTACATTTACATGTTTGGTTTAATTTCTCCTAATATAAAAAAAAACCGAGACCACAGCAACATATCTTATCATAAATATAGCATGAATGTTACATTTGACGAAACATTTCACTTGTATAATTGATTGAGTGTCGAGTACTTAACGTCCAGCTGCAACTATCTCAGACGTGAACATCTTAACAACACATACAACAGGTAGGTCCGATCATAGAAGTATACTGGGTTGCATAAATTTGGACTGCCAATTGGAAAACAGGTATATTGGAATCATTTCAGCCTTGCCAAATGCTTTTTTAGTGATATTACCCCATGGCTATGTTCTTCAATTCACGGTTGTGGCGTGATCGTCACTTTGCAAAGTAGTCCACTCAAATTCATGCTAGAGACCGTCAAATCTATAAAGCCATAACAATGATTTTAAATAGATAATTTTATTATAATTTCCATGTACATGACATTTTAAATTTTACAAAATTAAAAACCAAATTTATGGCAAGTAAACATATTTTTTTTTTTTATTACTAGTCATATATATTTTATTTATTCTATTGTTATGTTTGTATTTCCTGTTTTATATTGTCACGTGTATATATTATGATTACCTTGTTTATTATTAAACACGAGTTTTATTTATTTGTTTTAAATGTTCCTTTTTTCTTCTCGGTTATTGCTACCTTGTTATTTTTGTTCAGAGACGCATGGAATAAGAGAAATCATTCTAACGAACTAAAGTATCAGATAAATCAATCAAATTCATAATGTGTACTACATGTATGAAAGACAACTCTTCATAAAAAAGACGTTAAAAGTACAGTGTTTGATTTGCATGTTTTACGACATAAAATGCAGTTTATCTTACTAAAAAGGCACAATGAAATTCATGTTGTCTTTTGCATTGATTGTTTAATACAGTTTTCTGTTATTTTTAGTTTGTTCATGTTTTTGCTGTTATGTCACTGATCTATGTTAGAAGAGGGGTGGTATCCAAAAAAAAAAATGCTTATTCTTATCATATTCTGAACGTGTCTGTCCCTAATCCCAATTCAGGAATTTGCCTTTAATTGCTATGTGGCATACTTGAGGGCGTTGATGCGATTTACAAATAGAGAATAGATAGCACCAAAAAAGATAGGAGATAAAATATATTAATACAAAAAAAGAATAGAACACAACGTTGTTCTTTATGATAAAAAAAACCAATGGTCCAAAATAATCTGAAATATAGATAAAATGGCGAATACAAACTGTATAAATTACATTTACTCTGATAAAAAAGGATGTCTAGTATAATTGCATAATAAAACAACACTTTACCAGAGGACAAATTACATAGACAGACAAACAACAGATCAACGTACGGACTTCCTTTGTACATATACCAGGTTGGTTTCACATAGAAATTGGTTAACACTTTCTCATTTCAGAGGACTTGTATAATTGACTATACAATATGAGTTTTATTCAATGTTGTAGGGCGCAAGGTTATCCGAAGCTGCTTACTTACAATGCATTTGGGTCACCCCCTTTTTTGAAAAGTTGTTTGATTTGTAATTAAACCACATCTAATTATTTTCATAGTGGTGCAGTGTTTTTTTTCATATAGTTTAATAGTCACTGTGTTTTGTTTTGTTTTTTTCCGATATGAATTGGTTTTGTCTTGCTTTAAATTGTGCTTTTATAGCTTGCACAAGGCAATTTTGTTATATATATCACTATGTATAAGACAACAAAAAAAAAAAGGTTTATGACACAACCGCTCCCCCTCCCAATACACATATAGCTCAATAGTAGTCATGAGGTAAACGTTCCAATGAAATTCAATTTCCATACTGCTTCCTATAAAATTGACAAAAATATGTAATTATGTTAATATTGTCATGTGCACATGTATGTTCTTATACATGTACATAAAATCGGAAGCCATTTCATTTTACTGATGTATATATACAAAAGTAAATGATAAACAATGATCAGCTCCCCAAAGAAGACAAAATGACACAGAAATTACAACAGTTGTGTCAGTTTAGTAAGGTTAATTTTACCTAGGCAATATCCTCATCAGTGTCTTAGCCTTACCAAACATGATAACAATAAATGAAAATTCTAGGGCACGACACTCGATGAATCATTCTTCTGTTTACCTAATATTAAATTGTGAATATTGAGATATAGCATAATCTGCTATACTTGTTTTCTTTTTAAGTTTAGAAGATGATTAATATTATCTTAACCTCTTGTGTTTATAGTATGCAGTTATGGGTGGTTTTGTAAAAAGTTGGTTTGTTGTGCTATCATTCGAAATTAAGTGCCAGGGTTTTCTTAAAGTTTTTCACAGTTGTTTAACACTATATATATTTTTTTATAAAGCATAGTTTTTATAAAGGTAGTGATTTCTTTTTATTCATTGCGTTGTACCGTAGTGTCTATCAATTGTTCTTATCGTGGTTGTCGTTATCATGGGATCAATTTCGTCTGTAACATAACCTCGTTTCTGGAATTTGTCTCTGAATAATTTAATATGTGATTATATGTCCTCTTCATTATTATATGACCGACTAAATGTTATAATTTCTCCTGTAATAAAACCATTGAATATAGGTAATTATCTGTTGGTTTTTTCGATAATATTTCATGTATTTAATATCTAAGATTTTATGTGTAATAAATCTTGTTCCTATGTACACTGTTACATCTATTGAAAAATTGAATTTAATGAGTGTATAACGTTGAAAATCTTCATAGAGTGCATTTTTTTGTAATTAATGTGTTCCATCGTTGAGCTAACGCTTGTTTAACATACTACTTTTTTATCGATAATCACTGTATATGAGTTTTTATCAGCTTTTGTAATTACTGTAATTTCTATATTTTGTCTTACTCTGGATAACCTATAATTTACGTGGTCATAAAAGATTACAGACCTCTAACCTCTATATACAAATAAGAAGATATGTTATGATTAACAATGACATAACTATACGCCAACCGGTTCCAATGAAGCAGATGAAATCCAAATAGACAACGTACAACCTTCAAAACTCAATTTTGTAAAGTCAGCTATAAACAGCCGAAACATGAAAAATATGAAACAATCCGATTCTGCGAAAAAAAAACGGACTGGCCTGGTCGTCTCAGAATTGACAAATATGTCTATCGTGACACCTCAAACAGTTGATCACTATATACATTGAAACCTAAGTGACTCTAAGTTGTATATTAAAACATCTTATTCTCGATGCTGCAATGAATATTATTATACCTTACATATAGTACAAACTATTATATTAGAGATCACTTTATCATGTGACATGGAATAATTCAGTTTATTTTCATTTAATTGCAAGGGAGGACGATTAACCCTTCAAATTTACACCAGCGATGAATAACTCTATTATTCACCGGTGAATAACCTTTTGAGTGTCTAGATTTGCACTCGAGTTATCTCCTATGAAAATGACGTCACAGACGTAGATAACATAAATTGCAGCGCTCACGTTGTAAGCACAGACGGCTCATCAAGAGACGAGAAAATAAGGCTTTTGAAAATATTAGAGTGTCAGCAGCCGATAATTTCTCTTATAAATGGTCGTTTTTAGGGCCATCAATATTTTACAAAAAGATTCTACCTTTTTTTTTACATTCGAGAAATTCCAGAAGATAAATGTATTTTCCTGAGGTGTTTTCAAATTTCAGCTTGTGTTTGTTATGTAAAAAATAAATTAAGTGTTCAAATTGCCCTTCCATTGTAAGTTCGGTATAATAAAACAATTGTGGCCCCTTATAATCGATGAATATCTAAAATTGTCAACCCTTAAAAGTTATTTCACTTCGGGCTACGCCCTCATTTGAATAACCTTCTCGTGTTGACAATTTTGGATAATCACCTTTTCAACGGACCATAATTGTATATTTTAAACCTGAAAACTGACGCATTGTTCATGTTGTTATTTATATTTTTTTGGCGCAAATGAATTATAGCATTGTGTCGAAAATAAAAGATCGGATGTTTGTCAAAATTGGCGCAAATGCAATGTGCTCAAAATTATATTCAATAACAAAGAAAAATATATACGGGAAATGCAAACGTCATAATTAGTAAATTTTTCATGTTTTTATTGTTAACGTCAATATCTATGTAAACAAAGAAATGTCACCTTCACTGGTTGTTATGTTATTATTATGAAAACTATTCTACACCAAATCAAAGAAATCGTTCCTTACAAATAAATCTCCTTTAATATATTAGGAAAGTTTTTCCAGCCGTTATTACCAGCCCGTGTAGTCAACACTTCGGTGTTGACATGAATATCAATAATGTGGTCATTTTTATAAATTTCCTGTATACAAAACTTTGATTTTTTTGAAAAAAACTAAGTATTTTCTTATCCCAGGCATAGATTACCTTAGCCGTATTTTTGCACAACTTTTTGGAATTTTGGATGCTCTTTTTCTTTTTCTTTGTACTTGTTTGGGTTTATAAATATTTTTGATTTGAGCGTCACTGAGGAGTCTTATATAGACGAAACGCGCGTCTGGCGTACTAAATTATAATCCTGGTACCTTTGATAACTGTTTCCATGAAACATGTAAAACAATTTTAAAATGATTTCTTATTTTCAAAATCGTATGTTGAAGTCTGCATTTCAGACGTTTTTAACCTTTAACAATAGTTATTCCGAAGAACCAAGCGAGAAATGATCACATACAATATAATTCTGTTACATGTCTATCAAGGAATACAGCCAAACCGATGACAATAAATATTATTCAGCATATCTTGAGAGCGAAATTTTATTGTTATGTATGTTGTAAACTCAGCAAAACCTATAAAAGATGTAATATTTATAATTATTTCACAAAACAGTTTTTCCTTTATACAATGGTCAACTACGTTTTTATACAGGTTTCTGTGTTTTTTGTTTGTAATAGTTTTATTATGGTGTTAACGCTTCATGATATTGTATTTTCCCTTACTAATACTTATTGTGTATTCATATTTTATACTGCATAAAATAAATCAATTCAACAATTTCTTCTGTATACCAATAACAATTAAGGAGGTCAAATAGTAAACCATTCAAACGCGATATAATCATACATAATACAAGTTCATATCTGTCTAGAACAGTTACTGTTTTGGCAAGGTTTACGTTACTTTCAAACTTCGAGAAAGATGTCCACGTCCAACATATATAGTATATTTAAATTGCAGTCATGTGTCTAAGATCATACTGTGTATATTTCATTGTTGCATGCTTAATGTGTTGTCATTTATATAAGTAATATACTGTTATTTGTGTAACTATTTTTTATCATTTTGTTGTATTTTGTTAAGACGGTAACAAGATATTAGAAATAATACAAATACAATTGTTTTCTAGTGAAACACGTATTTGTTTTGAGCAGTCATCTTTAAGTTTCTCAAAACATTGCGGATGAATTATTCACATGCAAGTCAATAATTCGACTTAGTTGAATCCATATGCATGTGACCTATAATTTAATTTCTTAGCTAGTAATGGGCTACGCATATTTTCATCTGTTAAAAGGAAAATAATGTCAAAATCTAAAGTTAAGCAAGGATGAACAATTTCGTTGAAAGATTCGATCCATGAACACATCATTCATATAGCCTTCAGGTAAAAAGGACGATAAACATTTTATTAAATTTAACATATATAATCTCAACAAATCTATTAGTTTATATTCAAATCACCGTCGGCCGTCTTGGAGTCCTCCAGATTGTTAATTAGATGCTTTCAAGACACAAATAATTATCTATAATTCACCCTATACCGAATAAGACTATTTACCGGATGTTTTCTTAACATGAGAAAAACGACAGCTGCCTCATATGGAACAGAATATTTTAGCAGCTGTACATATTGAACCTGTTTCTATCTCACGGTCAGTTATAGGTCGTATGCATACTATTGACCACAGTAATGCCTTGCAAGATAAAAATATATCAGTGATGTTAAATATATGTCTTTATCTATTTGATTGTTTTTGTCAAGATGAAAACTTCTTTTTTTTCCAAAACACATTATTATACCTGCATATCACAGATGTCTTTATGTTCCTGGAAGAACGCATGTTGTTGTATGCAGTAGACGAAGCACCATGTTACTCCATTACAAATAATCAAGGAAACAGTGATCAACAGCAAGGGAATAAGTATGTTACTAGTATACTGAACTCTTAAATGGTGTTCTGCAGCAACAAAAAATGTGTAATTAGCAAAGTATAATGAAGAAATGGGGAGAAAAATACAGAAAAACATTAAAGACAAAATCAAAGTGGACTTACTGTGCACTTACAATTGTGTGCCTGTTTCTGTATTGTTATGAGCTACAATGTATAACTAAAATCAGCAAAGGCCAAACGAAACAACATCTAATTTTAAAAAATTCAAAACACTTTTAGATATTTTGATACCATATTGGCCCTCAATAATGACAAAATCAGTATAAACACTTAAGAGATTTATCGCGCTGAACTGACTTAAAAAAAGTAGTACTATCAATTAACACTGCCCTTTCCAGGATCTTGATATTTGAATTTAATGGAAATCTGTATTCAAAAATTAAAGATAAAGAGACAATTTTTCATTTCCAATGGTTCATTTTTAGATGTACATGTAGACGTATCTTTGTCACCATCCTATATATCTCACTTCGTTCGATTCGTGTGGGTACTATCCTTGTGCCGATGATAACATTTAGAAACGTTTTCGGTTTGATTGTAATATCGAAAACCTTGGTGTAATAATTTTTCAGTAACACAGAGATTTCTTTCTTTAAAATCAAATAGGTGATAACATACCCACACGAATCGAACGAAGTGAGACACCTATTTGATTTTAAAGAAAGAAATCTCTGTATTACTGAAAAATTATTACACCAAGGTTTTCGATATTACAATCAAACCGAAAACGTTTCTAAATGTTATCATCGGCACAATGATAGCATTCCTAAATATAAATCAACATGCAGATATCGTATACGTTCAGATACTTCACATTAAATCTTTTATGGTAATATTATCTACAAAACACACCAATGTTGACATTTACCTCAAAAGCGAACAAAACTTTTAACAGATTTATTCAGAAGGCCTTTAGTCATGACACTGTTGTAAGGTCATTAAAGATGGCATATGTTGGTATTTATATTGATTCACTCATAGGGTCTTTGCGTCGAAAATAGACACGTTTATTCGGAAACCAGTTGTTGGCATTATACAAGTTATGTTATTCACATATATTTTATCTGCGGTATGATATTAAATCCTTCACGGGAGGGATTATGCTTGATTTTCATATGATGAAGATAATGTATTTAATCAGTATAGTTTAGGTATGGAGCTGGCTTGTCAATAACTGTTAGAAGTCCTTTGTTAATTAATTATCATTTTCATTTTCCTTATTTCTTTAGTAACCATTTCTGAAATTCTGATTTTCTCTGTGTGTTTTTGTTTGTTCTACGTTTGATAGAGGTAAGATATCTCTTAAATAAAATTAAGAATGGAAATAGGGAATGTGTCAAAGGGGACAACAACCCGACCAAGTAGCCGACAACAGCTGAAAGCCACCAATGGATCTTCAATGCAGAAAGGAATTCCTGCATCCGGAGTCGTGCTTCAGCTGGCCCTTGAACAAAAATGTATACTAATTCAGGGACAATGGACTCAATATTAAACTATATTAAAATATTAAAATGTACACAAAAAACTGAAATTAATATGTAACAAGACTAACAAACGACAGAGGCTACTGATTTGAGACATGTTTGACTCGACCGCAAAGACGCGCCTTTCCCATGTCAAGTATCTAGCTCTTGTTAGTCTTGTTTTTTTTTAATTTTAGTTTAGTTCATGTATATGTTTGGAGTAAATATTTATCAAAAGTTTTAGGATGATAATTAAGTACGCCAGACGCGCGTTTCGTCAACATCAGACTCATCAGTGACGCTCATATCAAAATATTTATAAAACCAAACAAGTACAAAGTTAAAGAGCATTGAGGATTCAAAATTCCAAAAGGTTGTGCCAAATACGGCTAAGGTAATCTATGTGACGTCCATTTGCATGAACTAGTGCACATTTTGTTTAGGGGCAAGCTGAATCCTGCCTCTGGGAACGGGATTTTCTCGTTGTGTTGAAGACCTATTAGTTTTAGGATGTTTTCTGACTTTTGGTCAGGTTGTTGTTTCGTCGACACATGCTCGATTTCCATTGTCAATTTTTATGGGGTTTTTTTTCACAAAAAAATCTAAAGATTCTTTGTTACAATTTATTAACGATATTCACAGGTATATGAACAGCAAATTTGTTGTTTATATATGAACTTATTGTAAAAGTATGTGTACGTTCTGTATTTAAAATCATATCTCATTCAAGGGTTAAAAAACAAAAAATCCAGGGTCCGATACAGGATTTAACCTCTTTTAGAACAATAGTACGATGTAAAGTTGTATTGACAATGTAAAAATGGTCTACCGAAAACTGACATATGTTGATGTAAGTAATTATAAATAGAATAAAAAACGTATTGTAAGGTTAAAACGATCCCAGACGGATAAAATGGAACAATCATGACGGGAAAGAAAAAAAAGAAATAAAAATAATTAGTTTACATTTGTCATTTCGGGGTCTGTTATAACTGAGTACGCGGGATCGGCTTTGCGCATTGTTGAAAGTTGTCCGCTGACCTATATCTGAATATTTCTGCGTCATTTGGTCTCTTTTGGAGAGTTTACTTATTGACAATCTTACCCCATTTTCTTTTTTATAATTGGCAGACAGCAACTAGTGTTGACATGGGAACACTTTTTTTACTTAAGGTAATGTATGAACTATGCTGTGTTGCAGAGGTTACTATTCTGAAACGCGTTTTAAAAAGGACATATAGTAGACTAGTTTTGTTACCATCAAAGCAATATTTACCTTTACACGGCCCCAATGCACGTGAACTGCCAATAGCTAAACTTATATTCATCAAAGTACATCTTAGTTCTAAACTGCCCCCACATATTTTTGAATGGTTAATTAATGATATATTTGCATCCTTGTAGACTATGCCTTTCCTCTTGCTATCGCTGATACAGGTCGTTGAAAAAATTCGTTTCTTGAAAAAAAATGCAATGAAAAAACATGGCATTGTATTAAAATTGTTCCGAGAAAAAAAAACATTAACATAATACAGTCTTTTGTTAACGGGAAACGAGATGATTTCAGTTTGACGTCTGCTAACTTTCTGTTAACCTGTAACAACCTTCCGAAAGGTTTTATTTCACAGCAAGTCAGATATTCCATAGATATTATTTCGTATCATGATTTCATGGAAAAATAAACTTTTGATTCCGAGTTCTGAGTTTTAAAGCAGAAGTCATATCTTTGTTAGTTTCACGGTGTAGCACAATTGTCAAAAAATATGTTCCAATTGTCGGCTTCATAATCCCGTCTTTTTTCCACAATGTGAAATTATTGACTTAGACTCATTACCAAAGTGTACATACACAATCAAAGCGATTGGTGCCACAGTTTTAGCAAGGTCTTCCTACCTCTCCGAAACACATAACATTACCATCGCTTTTCAGTGAACATCATGTCTTTAATTTACCATGTAAACTGTTGTTTGCCTATTCGTTTATATTTATGTTGTTGAAATGGCTTTTTGAGGTTGTCTTATCAATTTAAAAGTCCCTGCATCTACAAATTCGATTTGGTAAACACTTGTCATGTACAAATTGTCAGACCAGCACGTATTTCAATAAACAAATCTATAAAAACGTAATTCCTCTTTCCATTAACTGGATGATTCAAAAAGCGTCAGTTATATTTTTCAAATGCTACAATTAAATAAAAGTAAATAGGAGGTTAAAGCTCGATGCGTTAGATAATTTCAGTAAGACTATCTTTAAGTTTTAAACAGTTACCAGTTATTGACAATTGACATCTCTGTTTTCACATAAAGACGTCTAGAAAATACAACATATAAATCTAAAATTACTATAATATTAACTGACATAACATAGTTTGTATATCACACAACTCAATAGTAGGACAAACTTTCCTTATTGTATCTTACATTATGGAGTAATTCACACTTTGGCATTGGGTAGACATGTTGGACGTAAATACTAACACCAGTGTTTTTCTCTAAACTCCATGTAATGGTTGTATTTTTCAGATTTGGTATAACTACAAAGAAGATTTCGAAACTTTGATTTATAGCAACTATCAATGTAAAATGCCTAAGAGTTTTGCAGCGAAAAAAAATACAAAGTTATTAAAGACAACTATATAGATTGTACGGGTGTATGTTATGATTTATTGACCCTTGTAATCAATACAGAGTTTAAAATGTATAACTTAATGTCTTTAAAAGTAACACGATAATTTAGAATGAAGTTATAAGACCGTAGTAAAATTTAAACTATCATAAAAGATATTATAGCTTTAAATTAACATTTCTTTTTTTCTTGTTGCTCTTTTTCTCAAGTTACGGAACAGTATCAATAACCTGATCTTTACACCTAAACAATTTTTGTTCTTAAGAGTTTGAAGGATTGTATCTAATTATATGAAACAAAAATATCTGTATTATATGTTTATCTTATATTACCTATATAATTTGCCTGTTTTAATTTCAATTCAGCGTTGTAGGAAAACACATCTGAGATACAAGTATACGAAACGTTGATATCGTTAATATCTGTATGTATTATGGTCAGGAAGGAACCATTTAGAGTAGAACATTCTGTATATTTCGAAGAATAAAATACAAGACCATGGTGAACAATGACGTCCGATTCTTTCATCCACGTGACTTTGGTATCATTGACAGATGTTGTATTGCAGAACAATGTAACATTTCCTCCAATGATTATCGGTAGTCTTTCAACAGACCAAAACACTATAAGTAAATTTGTAAGAATTAAAATACAAATGTATAAAAATTGAATATTATTGAATCTATAATACATGCATCTATAGTCGTTTGTTTATATCTAAATTTGACACTGCTTTTATCAAATTTCCGTTGAATACGCATAGTTTTTTGTGAAATATGGATCAGGCATAGCTATCATATTCTAAACTTAGAATCATAGACCTGGCTATTAAAGTGAAAGTTTAGATGTAGTCTTTTTAATGGAATCTACATTACATACGTTTCAATTATCATGACATAATATGTCTTTAGTTTTATATGAACTGATAATGCGTATAGAATTGAGAATGGAAATGGGGAATGTGTCAAAGAGACAACAACCCGACCATAGAACGGACAACAGAAGATGGTCACCAATAGGTCGTCAATGCAGCGGGAAATTCCCGCACCCGGTGGTGTTCTTCAGCTGGCCCCGAAACAAACACATGCACTAGGTCAGTGATAATGAACGCCATATAAACTTCAAATTATACACAAGAAACTAAAATTTAAAAATAATAAAAGACTAACAAAGGACAGCGGCTCTTTTTGTTTGTTGTACGTATGTTCTAAAACGACATTTTAAGATAAAATAAGGACATCCTGTGTCGTATGAGTACATATGATGTCTTAAGAACGACACATGTTGTAGTTATAACACCATAATTCTTTTACGAATTCGACGTTGATTTTTTAAAAGTTAAATTGTTTAATGGTTAAGACACATTTGTAGAGTCTTAACTTGACCCTGATGTACAATTTACTGGTAGGTATGACTAATTATATATATAAACTATAATACTTACAGTTATCAGAAACAACCACATTCCATGTAGAAAAGCCTACTATGATTAAATTCCAATTCATCAATTAAAAAAGTACTATTCCCCTTTAATGCAAAATCAAAATGATATAAAACTTCTACCTATCAACATGTACAACATATTATTATGATAAACTTACACGTTCAACATATTAACTGTTTAGTCAGATATAAATAATGTTTAGTGAACGTGACTTTGCAATTTGTATACAATATACAATTATGACCCATTGAAAAGTGAAAATTGTCAACTCGAGAAAGTTAAATAACTTTTAAGGGTTGACACTTTTAAATATTCATCGCTTTTACGGGGCCACACTTTTTTTTTATACCGAACTCGCAATAGAAAGGCCTTTTGAAGCATTGAAAACACGCGTACCTTACATTATCAAACACAGGTGTAAGTTCAAGTTGACGTTGAATATACATTTGTCTTAGAAAATCCTGTTTGTACAACAAAGGTAGAATCTGTTTTTGTAAAATATTAATGGTCCTGGAAAGGACCATGTATGAGAGATTATATCATTGTCAGCAGATGCATGTCCAAAGCCTTATTTCTTCGTCTCTCGATGGTTTCATGTACCGTGAACGTTTCCATTTTGTTTATTTACTATGAGTCTGTGACATCATTTTCATGGTGGTAACTCGTTTGCAAGACAAGCAAATCAAAAGGTTAATCGCCGATGAATAATAGGGTTATTCAACGCTGGTGTAAATTTTTTGGGTTATTTGTCTTTCATTGCAATTAAATGAAAATGAACTGAATTATTCCATGTCACGTGGTAACGTGTTACCCAATAGAATTGCTTGTGATATATGTAAGGTATAACTGCGCTCTCAGTGAAATAACCTTCTCGTGTTGCCAATTTTGGATATTCATGGACTCTGTTTTATTATACCAAACTAACGGTGGAAGCTAGGGCTCTTCAAACACTTAGACTTCTATATTCTTTAGTAAAATTAACAAACACAAGCTGATGTTTGAAAATACCATTGTGTTCTAGAATTTCTCGTATTACAAAAAAGGTAGGATCTTTTTGTAAAATGATGGCCCTAAAAGGACCGTTTATGAGAGATGCAGTTTATTGGCTGCTGGAACTAGATTCAGTTCCAAAACCTTATTTCCTCGTCTCTTGATGGGCTTCAAAAGGAACGTGAACGCTGCCAATTTGTTTATTTACGTATATGACGTCATTTTCATAGGAGATAACTCATGTACAAATTTAGAAACTCAAAAGGTTATTCGCCCTCGATTAATAGAAATTCTCCCCGTTGTGTGAATTTTAACGGATATTCGTCTCTCCATGCATATAGATAAAAAATGGACTGAATTATTCCATGTCACGTGATAACGTGTTACTCAATTGAATTGTTTGTAATATATGTAAGGTATAATAATAGCAAATGTAGGTAATTATGACCTTGAATGTAGATTAAAAAAATGGCCGTGATGCTCCCAAGACACATAAAAGCATGCACACGAAGTTAGATAGGCATTTTGAAAGTAATGGTTGACAAAAATTTGTGTTTACATATAACACTTTGTAAATGTATCATATTTTTTTTATAATTTGTAAGGGTCATTAAACTAGACTGATTAAGATTGGTTTGCAGTTGTTGATGAACGTCCAGAATAAAAATGTTATATGCATTGTCAGAGCGAGAACATATAAACAATTAATATGATATTAAGCAAGATTTCAAAATGTTTGTTTAACTAAAACATGCATATAACTAAAAATATTTTTTTGTTTTGATTGCTATTGATCGATTTTGACAGGTGTTTTTTTTAAATACAAATTTACTGACAAGCCTTCAAAAAGCGTTCGGAATTCGGTGTTGACAGATTTCGGGTTTTGAAGTTAGATTAAAGTTAATTATAAGGAAAATTTTGTGGGACTTCGAAAATTGTTCGGTTTAAACTGAAATTCGGTTTTATCCGGATTCGGTTTATCCAGGTTTCACTGTATCATATTTTTCTTTATAATTTGTAAGGGTCATGAAACTGGATTGATTAAGATTGGTTTGCATTTGTTGAACGTGCAGAATAAAAATGTACTACATGTATGCATTTTCAGAGCGAGAACATATTAACAATAAATATGATATTAAACAAGATGTTAAAAAAAGTCCACATTTCTTAGAAATGTATTAGATTTTGGCTGCTATTTTAAAACACAAATATATAAAACCACTTTGATCCTTTGAAATTGATAACGTGCTGTTTTTATTTATTACAGCACTTGGACGATACCACTGCTGGATGACAATCATTCTTCGATGGTATCATTATCTCAATAGTAAAAACTTAAATATTGACATGATTTATAACATAACTTTCTAAAATTATTCGTTAATAGAGTTGGAAATTATTTATAAAAAGACTAAGATAACAACTCCGTCAGGCAAAATTGACAGACGATTGCTGAAGCTGTTATTGTTAGATTCGTTTAGCTTTTTCACTATTTTAGTTTTGAAACATCTGGATGAAGGCAAGTTCAGAAAATAGCTTCGGAGGCCATGTATTTTTAAAACTTTTTGTTTTCATATTTTATGATAAAGGGCGACATTTTGCTTAACATCAGACAGACTCATCAAGACATTGTTCCTACGTTTTTTTTCGCTCAGAGAATAAACCAACCTGTCAACATGCAACATACGATTTAATGTTCCCGTTCTGAATGGGCAATACTAAGGCAATACATTTGCAGGTACAGTTTGAATTTTCCTCGGAGTTCAGTATTTTTGTTATTTTACTTTTTGCTGTTGATAGATATCATCGGTGTGTTATAATTTTGGGTGCCTACTATTTTTTTCACAATGATCATCAAGTAAGGTTCACTTATGGCACAAAATGGCCTAAAATATCAAATTTATCATCAATCACCGCAAAGGTCTCAGTTTGGTTCGGAAATGGGTCTATTTCAAAAGTCTAAATGCTAAATATATCAGTTCTTTTCATAAGAGAACGTAATATTCTACAAAGTAAGCCCATTTGGGACATTTTGTCACAATATATGATGATTTTGTGCATTTTCTAGACCTGAAAGCTATAAAAATACCTTGGCCGCCTCCTACGATCCAAAATGTGTTGTAACCAAAAGATGCCAATTTTGATATAAACTTCATCAATATAAACACATTTTGCATCGTAGATGGTGGCCAAAGTTGTTTATGCCAAAAACAATTAAGAATTATGGAAAAAAGTAGCAAGTTGACCCTTTAATACAAATGATGTTTATTTAAGATGTCATAGCTCCATAAATTGTAAAGGAAAGTGCTAGAAAATTTTTGTTTGTCTTAATAGTATTATCACAAGTATTTCTATGTGAAATTTGTAATATTTTGGCCCGATTTAAAAAACATAAAAAAAACAGTTCCAATTTAAGCCTTCCTGAACTTTCTCATTTCTTTAATGTGAATAGACTGAATTAATGATGGTTGTATACAATTATGAAAACTGGCAACCAATGCACATCTTGAACGTACACAAACTTGTATTAATGGATTTCGTGGCTACATGTTTTTAGTTTAGCATACAATGGTGAAGTAATAGAGTGAGTGGTGAATTTTGGAGTTACAGGAACATTAAGTAATGAAAAATGCATTCAGAAAAAGATAATGTGGTGGATACCTCATTTCAAGTATAATCGAATGACCGGGCAAGAAACGATGAATAATATATCACAAGTCTGCCACCAATAGCTATCCACAATTTTTAGAATTTCACAATGTCTTCGTGTTTTTACCTTTTTGCATGAATTTAGTATACTATAGTAAGTATGCAATAAGCGAGTGTTTGATTCCAACGAATCTATGTCGGCAATCAACTAATATCAACAGGTTAATGCATTTACTAAAACCCTAATAATATACTTGAAAGATGCTAAAATTATTCATTCAAGTTTATAAACATGTAGTCTTCTATGTCATGTTGTTTTAAAAAAAACATTTGTTAGGGGAAATTCGGTAGGAAGTTACATATTTGATGTTTCCAAATTTGTTAATTACTGAAATCCATTAAAAACAACCCTTTTAAACATCGGAAACTAGACAGTAAATCAAAAGCTAGCTTGTGTGTAAAAAGATTTAGTATCGATGTAAGATATGCCTTATATTAAGCTGGTTTCGTGTTTAAATTACGAAAGTTGAACTAATTAACTACATTAAGGAGATCATAAAGCATTTACAAATCGGATAATCGTTTTATTTGTTATGCATTGACATGGGTGCTGATTGTAATTTATAATTTATTTATAAAGTAATTGCTGTATAACACGCAACAGCAATCGTAAAGCGTATTCATGAAGATAACAACATACGAAAAAACATAATTTTAATAAATTTTTATCAAAGGGTGATTTAGTATCGTAATATAGCCACTATACGTCTTTTTGACCGGCAGTAAAACCTTTGCCAATGACTGGTGTGCGTTTGTCTATGTGGGATGTACAAGTACGCATACAAGAACGTTCAAAATGATAACGTTAAATCTGATGCAGAAACAGTGACTAGTTCTTTGCACTTTAAGAACCTCTGTAACAACAATGTCTCAAGAGGTGGCCTGTTGCCTGTGACAGTCAACTTTTCCGACCTTCATCAGTATGTCATATATTACTAGACCTACCTATTTGGTTTTCATAATCCTTATTTTTGCACGATTCGGTGTGACTAACGATCTTGATGTAAAATCATTGTAAATTGTGATAATCAATGTTTGAATTGTTTGCCAACATTTCCTTCAATAGTATTACTTTATGACTCATTTATTGAACCCACTTATGGCATTAGACTAAGTTTACAAAGCCGTTTTATGACACCGGTGTTAGGGTGAGTCCTAAACTTGTAGTGATATAGACAATGCTTGCTCCAGTTGAAAGGCTTCATTGTTAAGAAAATCTATTAATAGTTGTTGCTTAGATTTTTGAGTTTTTTTCTGTGGACAGACATTTGTCATTAAAAATACGGTTATGTAATTGAAAAGTATGCATCCAAAAGTATTATATTACAATAAAGATAGTCATCACGGAAGATTTGATAAATAATATAGTTCCTGCTCACATGTTTAACCCTGTCAGGAACCCGTAATTCAGTGTTTGTGGTTTGTTTATGTATTATATTTTTGTATTAAGTTCACTTTTTTGTACATAAATTAGGCCATAGTTTTCTCGTTTGAATTGTTTTACATTGTCGTTTTAGGACCTTTTATAGCTGACTATGCGGTATAGGCTTTGTTCATTGTTGAAGGCCCTCCGATGACCTATAGTTGTTAATTTCTGTGTCATATCTTCTTTTTTTTCCTTTTAAACATATCCGTTGAAAACCTTTTACAAACACAAAAAAATAATACTGGAATGACAGCAAAGTTTTTTTTTTATATATGTTAAGGTCATCTGTTGTTAAGTTGACGGTCGTAGCAGTAATTAATCGAGAAAGTACACAGATTTGAACGACCTTTAGATGAAAAGAAATGATACCACTAAATCTTTACATAAAGTATTGATACATGCTTAAGCTTTATAATCCGTTTAAAGTAAACACAGCTAGATAAAACATATAAAACCAGTCACACTGTGTCCGTGCTTATGTGTCTACTAACTGATTATCAATCATTTGACAAATGGATGTTAAGTTAGACTTATTGTTTAACATAGTAAATGAAACTCAAATTGCATTTAAGCAAGGCTTGTATATTTGTTTTTATCATAAACATGTTGCACTTTCTAATAAACACATGAATCCCTTTTATATAACAGAAGAACGAAGTAATAAAAAGGATTTAACTGTTTGTTTTCGATGTTGTTGACGATAATTTCAAATCAACAGTTTCAACCCTTGGTAATCTTAAAGGTTCCTGTAAAAGTAAAAATACATCTTAGTGGAATAAAATTGAATACATATATTAGTACATACAATTATCTGAAGTTTTTGGCAAAAGAAAGAAATAATACATCGACAAAAAACCAATGAAGATTGCATTTATACAGGTCTTGATAGTACTATTGAAATCTTATGTATATTTTCCACTAAGCTTCCATAACAACGGAATCGTTGTTCATTCACGGACTAAATATTTTGCATTGATGACATAAACATGTTAAAAGCAGGGTTTTCCAATCATTTTTCTGTAATTAAGTATTTAATTTGCACTGTGCGGTGTATATCATAGTTCTTGTTTACGATGTTTTTATAAACAGTGAACAACAATACAATATATCCATGATCAAAATTACTAAAATATATCAAAGTCAGAACTTGATAGCGGCAACTAAGGGATTTCTTAACATGGAATTTAAATTTAAGAAATAAAAAACATTCTTTTCAATGAAACAGAATATGCTATTCGCTTCATTTGCTTACCTGTCATTAACAAAAACTATTCTAGTAGGGCCTGAAGGATTGAACATTGTGTTGAGTATGCCTTGTTCAATAATCAAAATTACACCTTCGTACCGGAACTTATCGAAATATGAATTAAACTTTGCTTAAAAATTCATGAATGATTTCAATAGTTTATATCTAGGCTTTTATTCCGGTATTTGTTTTCCTGTTTTTAAGATTCAGTGAGATACTTTTTTGAATACACAAGCATAGATTACTTTAGATGTATTTGGCAAAACTTTAGGAATTTTGGTCCTCAATGCTCTTCAACTTCGTACTTTATTTGGTCTTTTTATCTTTTTTTGGATTTGAGCGTCACTGATGAGTCTTATGTAGACGAAACGTGCGTCTGGCGTATATACTAAATTTAGTCCTGGTATCTATGATGAGTTTACTTAGTAAAATGACGTTTGTAAACTGATCGTTAATTATTTTTTTTACTGCTGAAAACTTGTATTCGGTGTCTAAAACATAAATCCTGGATTCTTTTACCTGATCCTCATAGTTGTCGTTATATTCCTGATGTGACTGAGCTTTTCTGTTTTTGTACAAAAAAGAACCAACTATTGCAATGACAGCAAGTACGGAAACTGTGACAATTGATGCAAAAAGAATGTATCTATCCGATTGTGTCTCTGAGCTCTTTCCTGAAACAAAATCAATCTCATACATATAGTATGTCAATACTGTAAGTTATAAATGCACTTGTAATGGCGAATAAATCAAAAATAGATTACTTTGGTACTTTGTGTCACATAGGTGTCAAAATCAACACTCATATACATTCACACATATCTTCTTTTGTTACGTTTAATTTAGTTCAGATGTTGTGATATACTTTGTTCATATTTAATTCCAAAACTATTAACACATGAACTGGGATATAGTAGTTACTTTCTCTACAGAGTGTGCACAACAACAAAGATGGTTGTTTAAATATTGTTTGTTAACGCTAGAGAAAGAGTATTCATTTTCCTTAATAGCGCCCTTATTTTAAACAAAATTACTCATGTATGACTGTGAACGCCTTTTTTTTGGTAATTAAATCATATCGATCTTTCAAGAACAGAGAAGTTAAGAACATAAAGTAGATAGTTAGAAGAATGTCATTAGGGAACAACATTTCCTATAAAAAGTGGAAACTAAAGGTTATTGCGTTATTCACGCTTTGGATAACACACGTGTTTGATAGTCGCATTGTCATTATTTCTACACTAGATTACCTGGACATTGTTGCAAGTGTTGTCTACCTCCACAAAATTGCAATGTTGCTTGTAAGGTGCATGACAGTTCTAAGTACCCTCCGCATATATTAGAAAGTTGAAGGTTCGCCAAAGAGATCGTTGCGTAGTAATATATGCCTTTTAAATTACTGTTTATACTTTGTGTAGTTAAAATGGTCCTATTCTGAAAAAAAATATAATCAGATGTTATATACAACAAAGGATGTGGGGAATCAAGCCATGACATAAAATTAGTAAATGCATACAATTATACAATTTCCTTTCGATCTAGAATTTATATCAACGTATATTTCATACAGTATTCGAACTGCACCTCGTGATAACGTAAACTATAAACAGTACATTTAATATACTTTTGCAAATTGTCGAGGGGAAATCTTTGGTTGTTTTTGGTATCTATCAATACCTTAACTTCTTTGTTTAATTTCATGCGGGGAACACCTTCCTAATTCAATTAAAACTATTTTATTTTTTTTTGTGTCCACCTTTGGCATTTGATAACTAGGTACATTCCCAAACATGTTATAGCTTATACTAATCTTTTGCACGGCTCTATGCTGATCTTTTTCGCTTACATTCTAGTAATTCTTGTATTTGCTTGATAGGTATCTCATTGATAATCATACTTTCTTTCTCTTTAATGCATTACTAAAAAATTCTTTTAACAAACACATATTTCAACAATATTTATGTTAACGACTCCAGCCTTCTTGTAAACCTTTTCTAATAATTCATTATCGTAGGTTTTGTTACCTTCGTACTGATTTGATCATTTCCTGTACAGTCAATTATGTTAATTTATAACGTTTCTTACGTTATGTCTTAGTTCACATTTAGGAATCGGATATATACGTTGAAAGGAAATGTTCACACAATTGTTATTGGTTGAACATGTTGAACTCCATGAAATATTTGTCTCTCCCTCGGTTGGAAAAACTACCAATAGAAAATAGACATTATGCATACATATATAGTAAATTCTTTCTCACGGCTTTTTGCAACTTATAATTAAGAGCAGCAATTTTAAAACAATTAAATGTGTTTTTTTAAATATTCTTATCGTTACAACTGATTGACCTTTACCTGAGTTCATATGAATTATTATCAAATTAAATCCAATATCTTAAGCCACCAATTTTGCTTCAGTGTAGCAAACGTATATTTTATAATTTAGACAATCATGATTGTATCGTGATGCTTTCTATTTTTCCATCGATATCAACATTTATTTTGAAAAAAAAATCAAGCTATAATAGCATAATCGACTGACAGAAAAGATAAAATGATGTATGCTTGTTTTGACTGAGGACTTTTAATTGAAAGTAGTTTGAATTGATGCATTTGACGCTGTTTGAGCCGATTTGAATGTAATAGAAAAAAACAACATTACCTATATAATTTGATTCTCTTAATTCTAAAACTCTTTCATAAGAAAATATGTCAGATATGCAGGTGTATGATACGTCGAGATCGCTGACATTTGTATCCATGATAGTCAGAAAAGAACCATCATTTGTTGAATACTCTGCATACTTGTACCGATAAAAAACAAGACCTTGATGAGCAATGACATCCGATTCTTTCATCCATGTGGCCTCACTGTTGTTTATTGTAGTGGTATTGCAATACAATGTAAAATTACGACCAAAAACAATTGGTAATTCTAGAGGACGCCATATCACTGTAACAAACATAAAAAATATAACGTTTTCTTGACTTGGCCAACAGTTTCACCCGAATAAGTTTATCATTCTCAAATTCAAAAACTATAATATAAATCTTAATGAATAACTAAAAATATGTAGGAGCGTTGACGTTTTGCCCAATAATTTTATTTGCAGATATTAGCCAGGTATGCTATACACATTTAATTTTTGAGTGGAATTGATTCACAAATGTTCAACAAAAGCACATTATAATGGATGATAAAACTACGCAACTGTTCCTTTCGAATTAGCAATAATTTCTGATTTTACATTTACCGATCAAAAACAGTTTTTTCTGTGTACCATTTTTTGATAAATTAATTACGAAGAGTTAAGCAAGCGTGAATTATAGAAAGCTGATACAAATGTGTGACGTGATATATACAAATACAGATACCAATATTTTGATACTAAAATTTACTTTAAAAAGATGATTTTGTATTAATCATCTTTTCAAGAAAGAAAATTAAGAATGATGTGGTAACTTTGGTGTTCCTTTCTTTGAATTCTTGACTTGTTATATTGGATGAAAGTAGATATTACATGTACTAGGAATTTTACACAAACACCGTTTATAATACCGTTTATACTGTTTACAATCATATAAACTTATACAATTTAAAGGTGGTACATAAAAACTTACGGGAGTAAACTTTCAAAAGTCAACTAAGCAGTTTTTATCACAAAATTCAAGATGAGGAGAAGCTTCTCAATGATCAAAATAAAAGTTTGTCAAACTGATATCTTGCTATTGTAATAAAACCTGTAAATTTTGTCGTTCAAATTTCATAATATTTATATTTCTGTTATGTTATGCTTTAATTGAAGCAGTATATTTATCATTCACAGCGCAAAGTTTGGCTAGCTACAAAAAAAACGTACACAATATGCACTCCTTTGTTTGTATTTGTAAGCTAAATTTGATTTTGTCAATCAATTCATGACTTTTAAACAACAATATACTATTGCTGCCTGTATTCAACAGGTCAATGGTTTCTTTTTTTCTTGGGGGGGGGGGGACTACTCAAATTATATTTTAATAAAAGTTTTGGTTGTATCCCTAATCCTGATCTGGAAACATGTAAATATGGCAGCACCAGTTAAATATTATCAATTTGTGTAAATGACAGCCACCTAGAATTTTGTTTTTTTGAAAATGCAAAAAGAAAAATTGTAATATTGAACTTCGGTTATGAGTTAATTTGAAAATAATATATATTTGCATATCGATATTTTATAAATAAATCGATTTCCCAATCGTAACATTCGAACCGTCCAGGCACTGGAGCACATCATTTTGTTGTTCCGTCTTTAGTATTGTATTTTGCATTTTTGCACTATTTTTCGTATTTTGTTTACATTTTTCAAATGCAAATTAAGATATAACATGACATACATGAGGCGGTCTGAAGAATGGACACAACAAAATTGGATTACAGATTATCAAATTGCTTATATGTTTTCAAATGCAAATTAAGATATAACATGATATACCTGAGGCATTGCAACATAACATCTGTCCGAAAAATGCACACAACAAAATTGGATTACAGATCATCAAATTGACTCTATCTTGTTTTGACTGCAGATTCAAGGCGGGTCTTCTTTATTCTACATTTGTTGAAAAATGAAATACATTTAATTAAAAATTGAATACAGCAGTTGTCATGAACTTTGTATATGCGATAACTAAATTCCGCTTAAAGTAGCTTAAAGTAAGCTGTTTGGCAAAATTAAAATTTAAAATAAACACATCAGCCGACATGTCCAGATAGCTTTACTAAAATCTCTATATGTAAAAAGTAAAAGTTATAATAAATCTGCTACAAATAGTTGATAAATGTAAACTTTAGTGGACTATCAGCTTTTGTTCAACCTATCTCTTTAATAGGACCAGGAGTTATTTTTTATTGAACACGTTGAAAAGTTTTTTCTATGATATTTTTTAAGAGCATTTGTAAATATGTGTACTGCATTCATTTTTGTTATTTGGGAAAGTACATAATAGGCAGATGGAAACGTTGATAAAAACTAATTAGCTACTGACCATAAATGAAATAACGAAAACGTATTTGATTGCCTTACTTTAATATCTGGGGAATTTATATCCTTCTGCACAAATATCACTTCATATTAATTTTTTATAAACATTCATAAAAAAAACCGCTAACATTCTTTATCTGATAATTAACCGTTATACAAGGAAGTACATAACTTCCCGGTTGATAATGTAAACCAATTATGTTCAAACTGGTCATATTACGTTTTATTATAAAATGGCCTATATGTAAAGGGTCTTCACGAATACACGTCAATTTACACCAGGAAATGTCTTTACCAAATCAGGAATATGACGGTTGTCATGTCTAATCGTTTGATGCATTGTAGTTTTTGACTTTGCCCTTTGATTAGAACTTTTCCGTTTTAAAATTCCTCGGATTTCGGTATTTTTGTTATTTAAATTCTTAAGGTAAACCATCTTTTGTTATCGTTATTTGTATTAGTATCATGATGGAATTACCTTCTTGTACCTGTTCTAGTTTTTATTTATATGACATGTTGGGTTTTTTCGGTATACACCAACCTTAAATAATAGCTATTAAAGGTACCAGGATTAAAATTAAGTACGCCAGACGCGCGTTTCGTCTCCATAAGACTCATCAGTGACGCTCATATCAAAATGTTTATAAAGCCAAACAAGTACAAAGTTGAAGAGCATTGAGGATAAAAAATTCCAACAAGTTGTGCCAATACGGCTAATGTTTTCTATGCCTGGGATAAGAAAATCTTTAGTTTTTTCGAAAAATTCAAGTTTTGTAAACAAGAAATTTATAAAAATTACCACATTATTGATATTCATGTCAGCATCGAAGTATTTACTACTGGGCTGGTGATACTTTCGGGGACGAAACGTCCTCCAGCAGTGGCATCGATCCAGTGGTGAAAATATTTATCATAGGTACCAGGATTAATTTTTAGTACGCCTTACGCGCGTTTCGTCTACATAAAACTCATCCGTAACGCCCATAACAAAATATTTATAAAGCCAAACAAGTTCAAAGTTTAACAGCATTGAGGATCCTAATTTCCAAAAAGTTGGGCCAAATTCGGCTAGAAATCTATGCCTGGGATAAAACAAATCCTTAGTTTTTTTTGAAAAATTCAAAGTTTTGTAAACAGGAAATTTATGAAAATGACCACATTTTTTATATTCATGTCAACACCGAAGTGTTGACTACTGGGCTGGTGATACCTTCGGGGACGAAACGTCCACGAGCAGTGGCATCGACCCGGTGGTGAAAATTGTTTATCAAATTAAAGGTACTATGATTATAATTTAGTACGCCAGACGCGCGTTTCGTCTACATAAGAACTCATCGTCCTACAATAGTCCTACAATAGTCAAAAGGACTGTTTTGAAATCAAAGATAAAAATTTCAGTAATGCTTAAATAAAACTTAATTTAAACTAGTAATACATCAAGTAAATGCATAAGGAAGAGCATAAAGATATAATAAGGATATTCAAATGTTTAGGACAAAGAAAAATTGATAATTTGTTTACAAAAAGAAGAAAAACGACGAAAGTTAAATTACAGTATAAAATGTATACAAGTTTTGTTTAATTAATGTTGTTATGTTATCAAGTTACCTAATGTGAACGGTAATGCTAAATTAATGCACCAACCAAGCACTAATAGAAAATTAAGATCCGAAAAAAGCAAATATAATTAACAATAATGTAAACTGCCTGTTTAAGTCCTCTCATGTACCATTCATTTCTTTTTGACGCTTTAATAACATTAACTTATACAAAGAAACAAATACCTACTAAAGTAATAGTAAAATGTGATATAATGTTGCTTCCCTCTTTTGAAATTTACACACAAATTTTATGTGAAGTACTCTTTCTAAATATTTTTAACTTTCAAGTTTAGGTTGGATGATCAAAATTTCTACAGATTGTTGAACTGGTGTTTTATAGTATTTATATTCGAATTTTATAATCGTATGTTGCAAATATCTTTCCAGTATACCAAACATATATTAACCGCAATAGCAAGAAATCTGCAATTACACATTATTGTGCAATAGCAAGACATTTTCAATTGTACAGTATTGTGCAATAGCAAGAACTCTTCAATTACACAGTATTGCGCAATAGCAAGAAATATCTAATTGCACAATATTGCGCAATAGCAAGAAATTTTCAATTGCTCAGTTTTGCTCAATAGCAAGAAATATTCAATTGCAGAGTATTGTCCCGTTTTCAAATTGGTCTATACTAAGGTCCAAAGGGTCAAAATTTAAACTTGTTTGATTTCAACAAAAATTAAATGTATGGGGTTCTTCAATATGCTGAATCTAATCATGTATTTAGATTTTCAATATTTAGGCCCGGTTATCAATATGAAAAAGAAGATGTGGTATGATTGTCAATGAAACAACTATCGACAAAAGACCAAAATGACACAGACATTAACAACTATAGGTCACCGTACTGCCTTCAAAAATGAGCAAAGCCCATACCGCATAAGACAATGTAAAACAATTCAAACGAGAAAACTAACGGCCTTTTTTATGTAAAAAATTGAACGAAAAACAAATATGTAACACATTAACAAACGACAACCACTGAATTTACAGGCTCCTGACTTTGGACAGGCACATACATAAATAATGAGGCGGGGTTTAACATGTTACCGGGATCCCAATCCTCCCCTAACCTGGGACAGTTGTATAACAGTACAACATAAGAACGAACTATAGAAATCAAATTGGTTCACATTGAGGTCTAAAGTGTCTAAAATTGAACATTATTTGAATTCATCAAAAATTAAACTCTTGGGGTTCTATGAAATCTGAATCTAACCATGTATTTAGATTTTGAATATTAGACCATAATAGGTAAATGCTAAAATTTTAAAGTTTTTAAGTTTAAGTTCTTAGACCACATTCATTCTGTGTCAGAAACCTATGTTGTGTCATCTATTTAATCACAATGCAAATTCAGAGCTGTATCAAGCTTAAATGTTGTGTCCATACTTGTCCCAACTGTTCAGGGTTCGACCTCTGCGATCGTATAAAGCTGCGCCCTGCGGAGCATCTGGTTTCTGAATCATGAAGTTTGTGAAATTGACAAAATTTCTCATGTGTTTTTTTTTTTTATTGAAAAGTGCAAATAAGTAAAGCATTATAGCTAGCATTGTAGTAACAAAGTTTAAATAATACTTGAACAAAATAAATAGAATATTGCGTGGGTCTCTCTTGAACTTTATCACCATATTGACGTATCCCTTGGAAGCTTTATTATCCTTTATGAAAATACATAGAAGCATATATATACTCTAAATCTATACTACAACGGTTAAGTATTATTACAACAGTTATCATGGTAACGAATATTACCCATAAAAACATCCAATCAAAAGATATATAATATAATTTTAATAATATGGGGAGGAGTGGAGTTATGGTAGTTTTTGTTTGAATATTTCATAAATCCTTGTAAGGAAAATTGAGAGGTTTAGCTATAAATCAAGGTTCAATATACCAATGCCTGTACCAAGTCAGTAATATATAACAGTTTTTATCCATTCGTTTGATGTGTCTGAGCTTTTTGCTTAGAGACTTTCTGTTTAGAATTATCCTCAGTGTTCTGTATATTAGGTATTTTACTTTTTTCTACAACATTTGGTTTCAATCTGGTAATCTATAATTATTCATGGAATGTTAATAACAGATAATGGCCTTCATGGGGATTGCAAAAGCACATTCTGGCTTTTCTCAAGGTCCATATAATATTTGTAAGTATTGCTCGGATTTACCTAGCGAAATAACTTCCACAAATTTCTAACAGCAAGAAGCCCAACTTAAAATCTCACTTATAAATATAAGCTTACAAACCGATAATAGAAACATTTGGTTTAAGCATTTCCAAACTGAAACTGAAGTGACAAACACAGGCAGATGGATTGACTAAAAGAAAACATATAAAGTCATAGTCTTTTAAGAACACCCCACACATAACAAAGGTAAAATTTCTTTGTTATTACTGTGCTTCAATCAGGATAATGCAATGCTAAGGTGTACAACAACTACCTCAGATATACTGCACAGTTCAAATGTACTCATACCTGTAGGGCTGATCCTAGACTTTGAAAGTGGTGTAATTCCATAAAACAAAAAATAACAGCTGCAGCATGAGCGCATGTTATGCCCGTCGTTTTTTCAGATAATAAATTTCAATAACTTCTCAATGTCATATCACAAAACCATGAAAAGCTAAGATATAAACCAGCACCAAAGTTCAGCTTGTTTTTCATTGTCATTTCGGGACCTTTTACAGCTGACTATGCGGCATAAGCTTTGCTCATTGTTGAAGGACGTATGGTAACCTATAGTTAATAATTTATGTGTCATGATGGTCTCTTGTATAGAGTTGTCTCATGAACAATTATACCATATCTTCTTTTTTAAATTAACAGAAAAGATAAAAAAATAAATCTATATGAAAATCAAAAAATATAATATTGTCTGTATGACAGAAAAAAAGGCGTCAGAAAGGTTCTCCTAAGATTAAATGATCACTTTAAAAAAAATTCTAGTTAACCAGGTCATTTTAGGGAAAATATACAGTTGACATTGATACCAACACAATTCAAACTTGATCTCTGTATTGTGTTAATACGCATTGTGTATATATGTTTCATAAGGTTTGGTTAGGGCAAACTTAAATTAGAAAATGGAAACCAACTTTGTGACTACTAATGTATTGATGGACATGGGTTATATCTATTACAACACATCCCACCACCCTCGCCCCCCAATTGCGGTGCGGTCATAAAAGTGTTTATTTTATTTTTTGCCCTTGTACTTAAATCGATAAAATGTGTGCAATGCGCGGGACTTTGTAAATTCATTCAATATGATAATTTTGCCGGTAAAAGCATATGTTTTTTACCGGGATTAGCACAATTCCAACTTAGCATATGTATTTTATTTTTCTATCTCGGAGATCCTGAATTCCAATTGCAGGATAATAGTTCAACAAAGGAGTTATTAATGATATGTCAATAGCTACATGTATATATTAAGAGGATTCCATTATACTAGACTTCTGATATTGGCGATTACCAATTGAGTATTACCATTTTTTCAAGTCACCACCAACTTAAAATGTGTTCAATTTTCCTGTCCGGCTATCCGTCCGTCCTTCACACTTCAGTTTCAGTCTAGAAATGCTTTGACCAAATGATTCTGTTATTGGTTTGTACAGCTTAATATTATGTTACAGGTTAATTTTGTGATTTATGCTGGTGGAATAACATTTCAGACGGGTGGGTACCCTACGAAATTAAGATTTTTTTTACATCGTTAGGACCATATCCATCTTGCCTTACCATAAGCCAGGTTGGCCCGGTTATTGCAATCCCATGAAGTTCATCATCTGTTAACTTTCAAAAATTGATTATCAGATGATGAACTCAAAACAAAGTCCAACCAAACGCAATTATCTTTTCAAGTATCTACTTGTATGCAACATTTAAAAAAATCAACATACCCCCCCCCCCCCCCCACCCCCCACCCCACCCCACCACCAACCCAATTTTACATTATATATGACATTTATTGAACAATCTGAAGATAAAAACCCAGACGAGACTGTGAGTGAAGCAAAGAATGAATTTATATTCAAATTTGTAAATAAACACCCTCTTGTTATGTATTGTTTTACATAATTTTCTATCGGTGCAGTTTTTGAGTGGATGTTGCTATGATTAATATCTGTTTCCGTGGTAACAAAGGAAGTCAACAACACTTGACGATAGTAATTGAAAGATTGCGTTAGGTTTTATGTATTTTCTTATCGGTAATGAAACAATTCAGGACATTTAAGCTCTTAAACAGCAATATTCTGCAAAACAAAACTCTGATTCCAAGTTAAACATCGGTACTATGGTGACAAAACTAAAGAAAATCCCACGCATTGTTCTATTTTATTTTGTAAAGTAGTATCTAAACTTCATAACTACAGTGCTAATCATTCTGTACACATTTGGACTTTTCTGAAAAACACCAGAGAAAATTTGATAATTTCGTAAAAATCCATAAAAGACCCAATCAATCCAAAAATATCAAAAGGAAATTTACTTTAACATGAGATACAAATATTAGAGCTTCGTTTTCGGAATAGGACTTATCGTTATTTTTTTTAGGCCTATCGATATTCATGATATACAGTCTGTAAAGGTGAATATATTTTTTTGGAATTAAATTGAATGAAGTATTTTTAAACTTAAAATTTATAATCTATTTTTAGGTTTAAAATTTCCATTCCCTACATTTAAAGTAATACGTTATTTTTCCTTGACCTAGAAAATATGTTATTCTTGTGCAGTTTTGCAAGGATCATTTCAATAATTAAAAAAAGAGACACTGAGGAACCTACTTTTTTCACCGACTTGTGTATCGACTGACTACACATACATGTATAGCATACAATATTGAAAATATCAAAAAATGTAACACATTAACAAACGACAACCACTGAATTTACAGGCTCCTGACTTTGGACAGGCACATACATAAATAATGAGGCGGGGTTTAACATGTTACCGGGATCCCAATCCTCCCCTTACCTGGGACAGTTGTATAACAGTACAACATAAGAACGAACTATAGAAATCAAATTGGTTCACATTGAGGTCTAAAGTGTCTAAAATTGAACATTATTTGAATTCATCAAAAATTAAACTCTTGGGGTTCTATGAAATCTGAATCTAACCATGTATTTAGATTTTGAATATTAGACCATAATAGGTAAATGCTAAAATTTTAAAGTTTTTAAGTTTAAGTTCTTAGACCACATTCATTCTGTGTCAGAAACCTATGTTGTGTCATCTATTTAATCACAATGCAAATTCAGAGCTGTATCAAGCTTAAATGTTGTGTCCATACTTGTCCCAACTGTTCAGGGTTCGACCTCTGCGATCGTATAAAGCTGCGCCCTGCGGAGCATCTGGTTTCTGAATCATGAAGTTTGTGAAATTGACAAAATTTCTCATGTGTTTTTTTTTTTATTGAAAAGTGCAAATAAGTAAAGCATTATAGCTAGCATTGTAGTAACAAAGTTTAAATAATACTTGAACAAAATAAATAGAATATTGCGTGGGTCTCTCTTGAACTTTATCACCATATTGACGTATCCCTTGGAAGCTTTATTATCCTTTATGAAAATACATAGAAGCATATATATACTCTAAATCTATACTACAACGGTTAAGTATTATTACAACAGTTATCATGGTAACGAATATTACCCATAAAAACATCCAATCAAAAGATATATAATATAATTTTAATAATATGGGGAGGAGTGGAGTTTTGGTAGTTTTTGTTTGAATATTTCATAAATCCTTGTAAGGAAAATTGAGAGGTTTAGCTATAAATCAAGGTTCAATATACCAATGCCTGTACCAAGTCAGTAATATATAACAGTTTTTATCCATTCGTTTGATGTGTCTGAGCTTTTTGCTTAGAGACTTTCTGTTTAGAATTATCCTCAGTGTTCTGTATATTAGGTATTTTACTTTTTTCTACAACATTTGGTTTCAATCTGGTAATCTATAATTATTCATGGAATGTTACTAACAGATAATGGCCTTCATGGGGATTGCAAAAGCACATTCTAGCTTTTCTCAAGGTCCATATAATATTTGTAAGTATTGCTCGGATTTACCTAGCGAAATAACTTCCACAAATTTCTAACAGCAAGAAGCCCAACTTAAAATCTCACTTATAAATATAAGCTTACAAACCGATAATAGAAACATTTGGTTTAAGCATTTCCAAACTGAAACTGAAGTGACAAACACAGGCAGATGGATTGACTAAAAGAAAACATATAAAGTCATAGTCTTTTAAGAACACTCCACACATAACAAAGGTAAAATTTCTTTGTTATTACTGTGCTTCAATCAGGATAATGCAATGCTAAGGTGTACAACAACTACCTCAGATATACTGCACAGTTCAAATGTACTCATACCTGTAGGGCTGATCCTAGACTTTGAAAGTGGTGTAATTCCATAAAACAAAAAATAACAGCTGCAGCATGAGCGCATGTTACGCCCGTCGTTTTTTCAGATAATAAATTTCAATAACTTCTCAATGTCATATCACAAAACCATGAAAAGCTAAGATATAAACCAGCACCAAAGTTCAGCTTGTTTTTCATTGTCATTTCGGGACCTTTTACAGCTGACTATGCGGCATAAGCTTTGCTCATTGTTGAAGGACGTATGGTAACCTATAGTTAATAATTTATGTGTCATGATGGTCTCTTGTATAGAGTTGTCTCATGAACAATTATACCATATCTTCTTTTTTAAATTAACAGAAAAGATAAAAAAATAAATCTATATGAAAATCAAAAAATATAATATTGTCTGTATGACAGAAAAAAAGGCTTCAGAAAGGTTCTCCTAAGATTAAATGATCACTTTAAAAAAAATTCTAGTTAACCAGGTCATTTTAGGGAAAATATACAGTTGACATTGATACCAACACAATTCAAACTTGATCTCTGTATTGTGTTAATACGCATTGTGTATATATGTTTCATAAGGTTTGGTTAGGGCAAACTTAAATTAGAAAATGGAAACCAACTTTGTGACTACTAATGTATTGATGGACATGGGTTATATCTATTACAACACATCCCACCACCCTCGCCCCCCAATTGCGGTGCGGTCATAAAAGTGTTTATTTTATTTTTTGCCCTTGTACTTAAATCGATAAAATGTGTGCAATGCGCGGGACTTTGTAAATTCATTCAATATGATAATTTTGCCGGTAAAAGCATATGTTTTTTACCGGGATTAGCACAATTCCAACTTAGCATATGTATTTTATTTTTCTATCTCGGAGATCCTGAATTCCAATTGCAGGATAATAGTTCAACAAAGGAGTTATTAATGATATGTCAATAGCTACATGTATATATTAAGAGGATTCCATTATACTAGACTTCTGATATTGGCGATTACCAATTGAGTATTACCATTTTTTCAAGTCACCACCAACTTAAAATGTGTTCAATTTTCCTGTCCGGCTATCCGTCCGTCCTTCACACTTCAGTTTCAGTCTAGAAATGCTTTGACCAAATGATTCTGTTATTGGTTTGTACAGCTTAATATTATGTTACAGGTTAATTTTGTGATTTATGCTGGTGGAATAACATTTCAGACGGGTGGGTACCCTACGAAATTAAGATTTTTTTTACATCGTTAGGACCATATCCATCTTGCCTTACCATAAGCCAGGTTGGCCCGGTTATTGCAATCCCATGAAGTTCATCATCTGTTAACTTTCAAAAATTGATTATCAGATGATGAACTCAAAACAAAGTCCAACCAAACGCAATTATCTTTTCAAGTATCTACTTGTATGCAACATTTAAAAAAATCAACATACCCCCCCCCCCCACCCCACCCCACCACCAACCCAATTTTACATTATATATGACATTTATTGAACAATCTGAAGATAAAAACCCAGACGAGACTGTGAGTGAAGCAAAGAATGAATTTATATTCAAATTTGTAAATAAACACCCTCTTGTTATGTATTGTTTTACATAATTTTCTATCGGTGCAGTTTTTGAGTGGATGTTGCTATGATTAATATCTGTTTCCGTGGTAACAAAGGAAGTCAACAACACTTGACGATAGTAATTGAAAGATTGCGTTAGGTTTTATGTATTTTCTTATCGGTAATGAAACAATTCAGGACATTTAAGCTCTTAAACAGCAATATTCTGCAAAACAAAACTCTGATTCCAAGTTAAACATCGGTACTATGGTGACAAAACTAAAGAAAATCCCACGCATTGTTCTATTTTATTTTGTAAAGTAGTATCTAAACTTCATAACTACAGTGCTAATCATTCTGTACACATTTGGACTTTTCTGAAAAACACCAGAGAAAATTTGATAATTTCGTAAAAATCCATAAAAGACCCAATCAATCCAAAAATATCAAAAGGAAATTTACTTTAACATGAGATACAAATATTAGAGCTTCGTTTTCGGAATAGGACTTATCGTTATTTTTTTTAGGCCTATCGATATTCATGATATACAGTCTGTAAAGGTGAATATATTTTTTTGGAATTAAATTGAATGAAGTATTTTTAAACTTAAAATTTATAATCTATTTTTAGGTTTAAAATTTCCATTCCCTACATTTAAAGTAATACGTTATTTTTCCTTGACCTAGAAAATATGTTATTCTTGTGCAGTTTTGCAAGGATCATTTCAATAATTAAAAAAAGAGACAATGAGGAACCTACTTTTTTCACCGACTTGTGTATCGACTGACTACACATACATGTATAGCATACAATATTGAAAATATCAAAAAATGTAGCCTCTATTAAAACGAATTTATAACACGATGTCAACAAACTAGAAATATAATACTTATGATTTTTTTAAAATCTGAAATACTTGTTTTTGTTTTGAATATGTTTAAAATCTAAGTTATACATAAATAATACCACCTTACACTTTGACCTTTACATTTCACTATTCGGTAATCAGACTTTACATGTTCAAAAAAGAGGGGGAAAGGAAGAGGACATCTGCTCTTCTAGTGTAAGGTCATTTCCTTCTTTGAATCTATTGACCAATTACTGAGTAGACGCCTTATGGTGAAGTATTATTCGGATGCACATTTTTATCATTTGGAAAACAAAAGTTTCACAGGACAAACCTCGACAAAATCTATGTGAATGGATTTCTAATCGAAAAATACGCATGAATTGAACACAAATATAAAATGTTGACGGTTTAAAATAGCAACAACACGATTTTTTGGAAATCAAATCATCGAGAATGAGGTTGTAGACGTGACATATAAAGTTAATCATTCTCTTTATATTAAACATGTTATATACTTTTAAGTTATAAAATAATTTCTTTAAGAGTTTAAGAAAAGAAACCTTGAAATAATTAGGTTGTCTAGTCTTTAACAATTAGTTGCTAACAACAAGTCAATAACAGTCGGTGCACGTGACAGTTTATATTATGTAACCAATATACTCATGCTAAAAATAGAGAAAAAAACCCGATAATAGGTATAAATACAAATTTGTCGGTATAATCCTAAACACACCTCCAGCATACCTAAGTTACTTTACTTGGTAAAGTTTTTACAGTTATTTCTGTTATTTTTTCAGACGCATTTTGTAACGGTAAGGCAATTATATAATGAACAAAATATTGTATTTAATAATTGTCACGTCATCCGTCATTCAAATGTAAAATTACATTTAAGACTAATAATTAAATATATATGCAGATAGCATTGAGGTACGCCGCAAGTTTTAAACGGACAAATACTCAGTCATGATTATACTTCTTTTAAAATTATTGTTTAAGAAAAGATAATAAATTGTTAACATGTGAATGATGAATTTTATATTATATAGCGGGCATTCAGCCACACATTACATTATGATCGAAATATAGTATTTTTAGTTTAAAACATATGGTTCGTAAAAGTTATGCATCATTTGCATTTTTAACGTGCGACAGTAAGCTATATATTTATAAGTAATGTATGCTTCTTATCTAGAAGCGTAAAGTTAATCACTTGCGAAGGATCATTGTAAATGTCGTTCCAATAGACTACCATGCAAATATTTATACCTTTAAAATAACAACAACTTTACCTAAGTTGAATAATGGACCATTTAAATGATTAATTCTAAATCTATAGTTCATAGAAATGTCAACTGTTTAGTTTCACCATTTATACAGCTGACATTTACGTATAAGTATGGTAAAAGATTATTCATTCAAAATGTTAATTAGTAACGTAGGTTTCGAATGCTATGCATTACATCCATATGGTTTAAATTATAAAAAAAAACACAAGTTATTTAGAATGCATGATTGATGTTTTATTTCTTTTCGAGGTTTATTGATAAATATATCTTGCTGCTTGTTCTGAAATATGTGTCGTCCGGGGATGAAAGACGACACATTTGGACTGACTCTTACAAATAAGGGTAAATCAGATAAGGGCCAACATTCCGTTTCCCTTACTGAGTTGTTATAAAGGGTCGTAGCGTGTAAGCAATAATCATTCCATCATGTTATCTAACATTTATATCTTGATTAATGTCCCTATTCTGAATGGACGAAGTGCATATTTCTACTTCTAACGTACTAGTCACTTTGGCATAGTTTTAACAGTCCATATGACGACCGATATAGTGACCATATATGGTTCCCCCGTTCATTCTTGCGAAAAACAATTATTGAGAAAAATCTAATATAATAGTATAAACTGTATATTTCGGAAAACTGTATACCTACTACTGTGGATTCAATTATTATTCGTTAGATATCAATTTTCGTGGGGTTCGTGGTAACATGTGAACCACAAATTCAAATATCCAACGATTTTCTGTAGGTTTGTATGCAGAGATTGACAAAACCACGAAATCAAATATCATCGACAATGCAAGTCTTCAGCTATCTACGTAAATTGTTACCTACGAAAATAAATGAATCAACAGTATCCTAGTTATATAGTTACTTAAAATGAACAAAAGTCAGACACCGAAAAGGAATCAGAGTTATATTTTGACTATTTTATTAATTGTGACTGTTTATTTAACGCATCGTGTAAATGTAGCGGAATTTGATAAGACTGTTATTAAAGTGAGAGGGTTAGCGCTATAGAACCAGGTTTAATCCACCATTTTCTACATTTAAAAATGCTTGTACCAAGTCAGGAATATGACAGTTCTTGTCCATTCGTTTTTGATGCGTTTTGTTTTTTGATTTTGCCATGTGATTATGGACTTTCCAAATTGATTTTCCTCTGAGATCAGTATTTTTGTGATTTTACTTTTTACATTAATTAAATAAAATAAACAAACCCTTCATATTTTTTTCTTTCTTACAGAATAAACTCAACATGTATAAACAATAAAGAATAAGATGATTGATCAGCCATTCAAAGCCAAGGTAAGTTATACACGTTAGGACGTATTTAAATGGAGTATTCAAATTCACGAGGTCAAAGACATTCGACTTCGACATGGCAAACCACAAAAATTGACAAATAACTTACATCATCATAATAGACACAGAAAGCCGTTATGTTTAATCTTGTTATTACTCATTTGTACAGAAAATGATTCTTTAAAACAATATATTTCCTTACTCACCTGCATGTCAGTATCCAGATCCTTTATATTTCTTTTGGTACACATTTTATAAGAAGCACATATATCATAAAATTTAATGTGCTTCCGTATAGATGTCGAAATATCACATTATAAAAAAGAAACTACAAAATAGAAAAAAATCAAAATAAATACCACGATTGCAATTTAATTTTTGCGCCAGACTCGCGTTTCGATCTACAAAAGACTCGTCAGTGATACTCGATTAAAAAATTGTAAAAGGCAAATAAAGTACGAAGTTGAAGAGCATTGAGGACCAATTAATCCTTACAGTTTTGCCAAATAAAGCTAGTGGTATCTCTTCCCGAGGTAGAAAAGCATTATTATTTTTTCAAAATTCTAGTTTTGTCAACAGTTAATTTATAATTATGAACATATCAATGATAACTCAAGTCAACACGGAAGTGCTGACTACTGCAGAATCTCATTTTTAAAACATAGACAAAAAGATGAATAACGTTTATATATGTATACCAAACTCTATTCAAATATTTACTTCTTCGAACATTTTTTGTAGATTGCTTTAGAGCATAGTGGATTTTGGTCCTGATGGGGGACGTTAAATTCCATTATTGTAACAACGGTCGCCTAGTGGAAGAACGACGTCTAATTATAAGAAGAAATATTTAGAAAATACTTTCACGTTTCACAAGTGTCTATTGAAACTTTCAAAGACTTGCTTGGTATTTCACTCTTTTTGGCCTTCCATTACGTGAATGAGGAGTTGTTGTTATTTCCGTTCAACATTTATTGTGCTCTTTTAAATTATCTTGAACTTTGATGATAAGTTAAATTGCTTTGGATAGTCTTTTGAAATTTAACGTTGTAAACGTAAACCAAAATGAACTTGCTTTCAGACATATGTAACGAATTAAGAAATGTTTCTTTACTGACGTATGTTCAAATATATATATATATGCATAGATTGGTTGAAATGCAGCAATACAACACTTTTGGCTCTGTTTCAAGAATGTGTTAATACTTATTTATTATACTGATCAACTCAAAATCGTCAACTTTACCTGTTGTAACATGAATAGAAATCGCAAACACATTTACCAAAACTAACACTTCAAAACTAAAGCACGAAAATACGTACATCTGCTTGCGGCACAATAGAATGAAAAATAATTTATCATGTGGTCGTAATTTGAAAACAATCGTTTTTTTTTTTTTTTTTTTTTTTTTTAATGTTGTTTATAAAGATTTTGGCGCTTGACATTGAACATTTAATACTCTTTCCTTTGGACCTGTGTAATCGTATTCCTCTTATAATGTAGAGATTATCTACACTTTGATTCCCTTTAGAATTTGAATTATGAATCCTGCATATACCCCTATAATACCCCGGAAAGACGAGATTTGAAAAATTAAAAATCCTAACATTTCGCAGTTTATATTATTTTTTAAAAAGGACTTTGAGACGCATTCACGAAATTGTGATAAATAAGGCAAATAGTAGTAAACCGCTGTTTAAATGTCATACATCGATTCAGAGGAAACAAATACGCGTTACAAACTAAAACAGGGTAAAACACAACTACTTTAAGAGAAAAACAACAAAACAATAGAAACACTGAATGTCAACCAAAAAAAAAAAACGGCATTGCCACATAAATAGAAACGAACTTTTGTTATAACAACTGCCGTATTTCTAACTTGGTACATGACATTTTAAGAAAAATGGTGGGTGAACCTAGTTTTTGAGGCTAGCCAAACATCGCGCTTGATGGCTTTATTAAATACATCTCTTAATGACAATATAACATCACCGGAATACAATACAAATAAAACACTCTAAGAAATACATTAATAAATGATCAAAAAAGGCTTAGTATGATGCAATAAAAGTTTTAAAGGGGCACTTGCTACGAGATATATGAAAAACCTAATATATTATTTTTTTTGCTCAATCAGTAATGAAAAACAAATAGTGTAATTATAGTTCCTTTTTAGTAGCCAATAAGGTTAAATTTTATCAAAAAGCAAAAGATCATTGATTATGAGTTATACACTTGCAAGTGAATAATTTCGACCTCATTGAATCCGTATTCATGTGAACTTTAATTTAGCCCTTTAGCTTGAGATGGATAACACTTGAATAGTATGTGTAAAATTATTTAAAGGAAGATATTGTCAAAATTGAAAGTAAAACAAACAAATGCATGCATTCCATATACTATGAAAGAGAACTCTAGAAAAGATCTGATATAACTTTGAAGAATACAGTTAGTATGTAACTTATTATTCTTCTCTCAGTATGCAGTGTGTATAACTGCGACAAAATGTCGAGGGGCAAAATAATGTACCCTTATCTCTCAGTCCGTCTATTCGTCTGTCCGGATATAGATATATTATATGTCCGGCTTTCTCCTAAAGTTTTTGAGCTACAACCTTAATACTTTGCAGGTTCTTTTTACATATGATACAAGTATGAATGTTTAAAAGACTTTAGTTTTTGTCAATATTCTAAAAAAAGGCAGGTATTAGAACTTTGTCATTTTTTTTGGATTTAGCATCCTGCATAAAGAAACTATTGTTTGTCCGGCTATTTTCTCCTAGAGTTTTTGAGCTACGCCTTGCATGCATATTTTGTAGGTTGTGTGTACATGCCAGGGATCACGGGTTCAATTGTTGTCCTTGGTTGCTGTCTCTCCTACTTGAGGGCATCAACAAGGTTTACATAATAGGGAATATTTCTAAAATGAAGAATACAGAAATATGATATTGAAAACAAATAATAATTGGCTTAAGCAAAAATAAAGAGCCGAAGTACCCCATGCATACTTATTTTTTGTTTATTATCTGTATATAAATAGTGGTCCAACAAATGCGAGACGTCGAGTGCATACTCATGCAGTTACCCCGTTCCCTTCATAGTTGTCTAGTACTTTATACGTATTGTTAAAGACCACTCAACGTGAAATGTAGGCTTACGAATTTTACCGTTCAAATTAAACAAACAAAATAATCAATCAATTATTAAACAAGAAATCACTCATGTTTTTTTCCAATTCTAAAAATACTTTTTCTTAAAACATGTAATAACATGTATTGTATTATTTACAAATGTCTTGAACATACAACTTAATTTTGAAGCAAGATATACGTTTTAGTTGATCTAAGTCAAGTGACAACTAGTTCATGGATATACAGGACAAGACAAACTAAATAATTGAAGTACTTTGACTAAGATAAATCGCATCAGGGGTTTTCAAATATATCTTTTGTATTTTTTCCGCATTTTGACATATTGACATGGTGTTCCCTTTTTTTCAAATAGTATTGACTCCATGTTACTAAGAATAGTAACATCCAGTCAATATTATTTCCAAAATACTAGGAACATTGAATCAATAACAGTTTCAAACTTACATTATTTACATTTGTTATATATAACTTAACCACTTTCACTTAGTCAATAAGTTATGTATGGACCTGTTAGATTGTATTAAATCTCAGACTTCGTCCTCGATCAATATAGTCTGACCAAGTCCATATATAACGTATGGATCTCGTCAAAAGCTACTAATTTAAAAATGATAATATACTAGTCAACAAAAGAAACGATACACGACTTTGAAATAAAATTTATCAAAAAGTATTAAATATAAAACAAAATGAGATACACTATTTTAAAAAGCTTTCATTTGCAATGTATGCACATGTGATAATGAAAATCAAAACTTGTCGGAAAGTTTCTAAATTCCGTGTAAACGATCATAGGGTGCAAATTAGTTATGCGGAAAGTTGAATAAAAAATCGACACATAATTTTCTAAGTACTAACTCAAATTTCAAATTTGTTAAAAAATATTCAATATGCTAATCAAGTTATGTTCATGTTGTAACTAATGGGTTGAAATATTGTTTTTTTTTCAAATTTTTGGGAAAAAAAGTGTTTTTTGAAATCTCAAAAAATGCACAACATTTTATTTTATTTTCGTCTCAAATCAATGCTTTAGATATGAAAACAACACACAGTAAATCTGAAACCTTTTGGATTTCTTTTAAGATTGTTACCGCTTTTTGAATATCACATTACACATACTGTCTATGGTAAATCATGTATACATTTGACCGATTTCTCGTGGGGCCGAACTTTGCTTAACAAATAAACAAAGAAATTGTATGATTTTTAAAAGCAAATTGATGGCAAACACTATCTTTACCTTCAAATGAGAGGTTGGCATCATTAGTTTGAACTTCTGTTTTTAAAATTGTCGTTGTATGTAAATTTTGTAAAAAAAACAAAAATCGCGAAAAACGTCACTAAAGCAAAAAAAAAAAATTTTTTTAAACGGATTTATATTTCCATAATGATTTAGTATTACTACCTTCAATATTGGTCCAATGAACAGAAAACTTTATCTTTAATTTGAAAAAAAGTCTTGTTTCGTTTCTTTTGTTGACTAGTATAGATGTCTGTGTATTGTATTTTAATTTTAGAATTATGATCAACCTTGCGATAATATCACATTTATACGCGTTTTGATCGAGCCTCTCAACTTGATGTTAAATTTAGGCTATCGATACGATTTTGTTTCATTGAAGTTGATAGGAATAAACTCATCATAGATACCCGGACTAATTTTTTTTTATATACGCCAGACGCGCGTTTCGTCTACAAAAAAGACTCATCAGTGACGCTCGAATACAAAAAATTCCTAAAAGTTTTGCCAAATCCAGCTAAGGTAATCTATGCCTGAGGTAGAAAAGCCTTAGGATTTCAAAAATTCAAAATTTTGTAAACAGTTAATTTATAAATATAACCATATCAATGAAAAAGTGCTGACTACCGGGCTGGTGATACCCTCGGGGAATAGTTTTTTTTATTTAGAAACATCATTTAATTGGACTGAACAGACTACATTACTTATTGTTCATTTGCATGTAACGATGTGTAGGAAAATTGTGGAACAAAATAAGAAAAACTTACATTTACCTGAATAATGTGAGAGACCTCATGCATGACGCCTGTTCGATTAGAAGTTTTGGGACAATCTACTTAAATAATTAATTGTTCAAAGAGTTTACTTACTGTTTTCATATGGTCATTCATTTTATAAAACTACACTATGGTGTTATTTTTTTGTTAAACAACATATGATAAAATAAAAAAAACTAAATGATGAACTGCTATATTTAATCGGTCCGTTTCCAATGCTCTCTTGCAGCTCATGAATAACATCTGGGAATCTGGTGATTTACCATCAATCTGGAAGCTTGCAACCGTCGTGCCTATTCCAAAACCAAGTAAAGATCATACGGATCCTATTAATTATCGACCAATTGCTCTTACCAGTTGTGTCTGTAAAACACTCGAACGGATGGTCAATGATCGCCTTGTTTGGTTCTTGGAATCCAATGGGCTATTAGCCAATATCCAGTGTGGATTCCGACAGGGCCGCAGTACTCTTGATCATCTTGTTCGATTCGAATCATTTGTCCGTAATGGTTTTGCGAAAAATGAACATGTGGTGTCGGTCTTTTTCGACCTTGAGAAGGCCTATGATACTGCATGGAAATATGGTATTTTAAAAGATCTATTTGATATGGGGTTGAAAGGCAATATGCCTAATTTTATTTCTAATTTTCTCTCTAACAGACAATTTAATGTTAGAGTTAATTCGACCATGTCTGATCTGTATGATCAAGAGATGGGTGTCCCTCAGGGCAGTATTTTATCTGTTATTTAGTCTTAAAATCAACAGCCTTGTTGAAGTTTTAAAAAATAATATCGAAGGTTCATTGTACGTTGATGATTTTTTAATATGTTACAATGGCAAAAATATGAATAACATAGAAAGACAATTACAATTATGTCTTGGAAGAATTGAAAAATGGGCCTCGGAAAATGGTTTTAAATTTTCCACGTCAAAAACGGTCGGGATGCATTTTTGTAACAAAAGGAAATTGCATCTTGATCCAGAACTCACTTTGTACGGCAACCCAATCAAAATGGTTGATGAAACCAAATTTCTTAGGTTAATTTTCGATAAAAAGTTGACCTTTCTACCCCATATCAAAATGGTAAAATCGAGATGTTTAAAAGCTTTAGATATTTTAAAAGTTGTCGGCAGCACTGACTGGGGTGCTGATCGCAACATTTTACTTAATTTATATAGATCTCTAGTTAGATCTAAACTAGATTATGGCTCTATAGTGTATGGCTCTGCAAGGAAGTCCTACATACAGATTCTTGATGCTGTGCATCACCAGGGTTTGCGTCTCTGTCTTGGCGCATTTAAAACCTCACCAGTTGAGAGTCTGTATGTAGAGGCTGATGAGCAATCACTCTCTAACAGACGTTTGAAGCTTGGACTTCAATATGCTGTCAAACTAAAAGCCTATTCAGATAATCCTGCCTACAGCTGTGTTTTTAATCCGATTTATGAAGATATTTTTGCAAAACATGAAAATAAAATTCCTCCGTTAGGTATACGTTTAAAACCACATTTAGCTTCTTTTGATTTAAAATCTGTTGCTCAAGTTAAAATTTGCAAATGTCCTCCATGGGAACTTCCCAAACCAAAAATGATATTTGATCTCCGTGAACACAATAAAAATAAAACAAATCCTCTTTTAATTCAGCAACACTATGCTGAAATTAAAGCCAATTATCCAGATTTTTCAACTGTCTATACTGATGGATCAAAAGATGGCGACAGAGTTGCATCTGCTGCGGTCTTCAGGGACAGAGCTGCAACTCTCCGTTTGCCATCTGATGCATCCATCTTTACTGCTGAAGCAGAAGCAATAATTTTGGCTTTGAAATTTATTGCTTCTTCAGATAAATCCAAATTTATTATATGTTCTGATTCACTTTCATGCTTACAAGCTATACAAAATACTAAAATTAAAAACCCAACAATTCTCCAAATTTTATATGTAATTAGGAATTTGAAAATTCTTCTGAAAGAAATAATATTTCTATGGGTTCCGAGTCATGTTGGAATCCTTGGAAACACAGCTGTAGACCTTGAGGCAAAGCATGCCCTGGGTGACCCTTTATCTAACTGTGATATACCATATACTGATTTTAAATCTAATATTAGAGAATATGTGTTTAATATTTTAAAAAATGAATGGAGTAAAAAAGATGATAATAAATTACATGAAATTAAACCAAATATAGGTAAACCTTTTAATAATTTTATGTGCAGAAAAGATCAGTGTATTATTACTAGATGTCGTATTGGTCATACTAGAATAACACACGAGTATCTTTTAAAAAATGAAGATGAACCACAATGTGTACCTTGCAACTGCAAGTATACTATTAAACATGTTTTAATAAATTGTATTGACTTTGCTGATATTCGTAAGAAGCATTTCAATGTCAATAATATGTATGATTTATTTAATAATGTTCCATTTACAAATATTGTTGCATTTTTAAAAGAAATTGGAATTTATTATAGAATATAAAAATGTTATTATATTTAAGTCGTTTTTAATTTTTATCACGTTATTTTACTCATATTGATTTTTATTTGTAAATAATCAATTTGCTTTAGTCTAGAGTTTTAGTATATTGAAGGACTTTTTGTCTTATTTTAAAAATATACTTTAAATTGTAAAAATATTCGAATTAGCTCTCGCCGCGATATAGCCTTTTTGTGCTAATGCGGCGTAAAGCAATCAACAATCAATCAATCAATCCAATGCAATTTAGTAACTGTTACTTGTATATATGTTTCAGACCGTATGAGTATTTGGACCATACGCGTATGGTCTGGACCGTTTGCGTACTTTTTCAAAATACTCATACGGTCGGACCGTACGTGTACGGTCTGACTAATATTAAGAATATATTAGATACAAATGCATATAACAGATCAGCACAACTTAACTCTAAAATTAATATAAAAAGTTCAATTCTAATTGAAATACAAACTTTAGATTTTAATTACTTAAAAAAGCACGCTAATTAAATATGTCAATCTTTCTGTATTAAATTATGCTCACTGAAATTGAAGATATCGGAAGTAAGCATAATGTGGGAGACAATTGTTTTATAATATTACAAAAAAAAAATGCAAAGCTTAGGAAAATGCATGCACTGCAAACATGTAAATGTAAAAAAAATATTACGTTACTTGTGGTAGCAATTGTCACCTATTACGAGAGAACAAAAATGGGATTCAGATGTACAGTCCAACAAATATTTAATTTCAAATGTTCGCTTGTTCATTTTATCCATCTAATTGTAATAATAACAATTTGTAAAACTAAAAATAAAGATTTCGATAAATGTTGAAATTTAACCCATTTGATTCAATAACATGTCTTGCCAGCTGGACCGTATGCGTATACTCATACGGTCCGACCGTATGCGTATGGTCGGACCGTACGGGTATACGTATACGGTCCGGACCATACACGTACGGTACAAATACTCATATGGTCTTGAACTTATATCAGGGTTTTTTTGGTACGATTTAATTAAATTTGATGCTGAAAATCTGACGACTTGGAAAATTAGTCTATTTTCAGCATATTTGTTGATGGTTTTGAGGGTTTTTAAGTCAGATAAAGTTCAATAATAACATATAAGTAGATAGAAAAATGGAAATCACAATTTGAAAGGTGAAATCTTCTCCTTCGCGTAAAAGTTTGTTTCAACATGTCAGGAATAACCACCAATTGGTGGATTATACCTCAATTGACGTATAATCCACCAATTGAGGTATATTTGTATAGACCAATTGACGTATAATGTAAGTTTTTTGTAATAAAATGCTAGTGTGAGATAGGTGCATGATTTTGCAACTTGCAATCTATTTTATGACCCTTATTGAGTCCTCCAAAAGTTTCAGTTTTGTCAAAGCCTGCTGCATCTCTTGGGAATGCATGTGTACAACAATTCTTTTGTTAAAACATTTGTACTATTGACCATGATTGAACTTTTGATAATGAAAGTCAAGTATTTACAAAGAGCTCCATTCACCTGTGGAGTTGTACTCATGAGTACACGACTGCAGTCAGTATTGACGTCCATTGACAGGTGATTAAACTTTAAGGTAAATTTGCCAATCAAGAATTGACAAGACAACAATAGAAGAAACTGCAAATACAATTATTGATTATATGCAATATGTTATGTCACTATACTAAACTAGGACTGTTTGACAAGTTTTCATACCATAATATGGTTTTAAGAAAACAATGCTCCATTTTGGTAGTAAAATATGCTTTGAAAAACAAAGAATTATACACCAATTGGTCTATACCATTATATGTCAATTGGTGGATTATACGTCAATTGAGGTATAATCCACCAATTGATCGTTAATCCTGACCTGTTCAAACCAACCCTAATTGTCAGTTTGTAGATGTATGCAAGATGTTAGAGGGACTTCACTGTATTAGTTGTATCATTTTTTATTGGATAAATGCGGTAAACATAACTAGTCTTTAAATCTTGAATTATTTGATGACAGGGCATCATCTGTATAGCGTAAAATAAAGTTAAAGAATAATAGTAAATTCTTTTGTGTTTCGATGAAGCAATAATGGTGATTATAATTCGTCTGTCTTTTTGTGATCAATATCTAATGATCAAATCAACATACATCGGCAAAGACTATAAATCAGATAAAGTATTTATCGACCAATAACGGAGTGGACACAATTTTATAATATCCCCGAATTTAAAAAGCACATGCGCCAATTAAAAAAACAAAATTACTTGATGCATCCCCTGTATGACACTAAAAAAAACAACACCTATAATATAACAAGGACTTTTCAATTATGTGTATCTTAAAGACCTACTTTTTACTGCTATCTAACAGACAACCACATGCTATGTTTAACGGCTATCTCAATACAAGAAGATTCAAGGGAATTGGTAATCAATACAATTCAATAGAAAAGATTAAATTTAATAGTTAATCTTTAGTCAGGAAGTCAAGTTTAAATTGAATTTGGTAGATTGTGAAACATATACGGATGTAGAACAATCGGCTAAATGAGATTTTAATCAGTAACACTTTAAACACGTGAAGTTCCTCATAAAATTCATCTTTCTTTGTGAGTTGATCCTTTGAAATTCAACAGGGTAAATGTTATTGGTTTATATTATATAACAAAAGATATGTAAACAATACAAGTACGCAATCTTTACGCACAGTTAACTCTATTACGATAAGAAACTTTTGGCATTCGGAGGTGTTTAAATGGTCTGTAATACGACTGGTTTTTATCTTGTACAGTTAACCGGACAGAAACAGATCAAACTATGCTATATTGAAGTACTTAGATATTACTTCTCAATACCTCTGAATTAGAATTACAAAGGAATATACATGGATATAGCAATCAATATGATATTATTCTTCATAAAGGTCTATCTTACTATCCAGACGAATACACAGGAAAAGATGTGATTGATCATAGTGAATGTATCTGTTACGGATTTTAATACATCGTATACATGTACCTGCTTGTCTGGAAAAGTAAAATAATAAAAATATCGATCTCCGAGGAAAACCCCAAACGGAAAGTCCGTTATCAAAGTGATAAAAAAGGGTTCTTATGATAAAATGTGGCGAAAGCTCTAATTTCATTTTATGGCGTATTAATATTAAACAAGTCTACCATTCACTATTATTCTACCAAAGGTCAAATGATAAATAACGGTACTTGCGTTGTTATGCTGTTAAAAGGACAGTGCTATTGTGTTCATGTTGAAACGTACCAATATAATTGTCAAAGATAAGTTCATTCATATTCGAAAAAAAAAATGTTATACTTTTCTCTGCAATGAACCAATTGATATATTTATTAATCATACATTATGTATCGATTGTGCAGATGAGGTCACAATAATTAATTCAAAAGCTAATGAAGGTTTCCATATATCATTATGAAAATTTCTTCTTTCTTTCAACTAAACGCAAGCTTCTTCATTTAGTTAATTACATAAAATAAGTCTATTTAAAAGTTTATTACGATAAAAACATTATTTTGAAAGTAAACAATTGTTAATAAAAGACTATGGTTCGTCGGTACAACAATATAATTGTTTCCAAAAAGACAGCAGTCGGTATGCAATTCTTTATTTCCATTAATTGCATGTTACATTGTCTTCAACAAGTCATAGCTCCTTGTACATGTTGTAAATATAATGTATTGATATACAAGTTTCATTTAGTTTCATGCATCTAAGTGAATGAATATCGAAGGTACAATACAGAAATTGGACCAAAATGACATCGAAACATATTTATGTGACAAATCACCTTTAACATATAACAGTATTGGTAAACCGTAAGAACTGGTTTGGCCACAACATCACAAAGTTTATTTACAATGTACACAATGTGTATATGTTAAGTATGATTAAATGAAGATATGTTTCCATAGTTTGATAAAATTGAGAAAGGAAATGGTGAATATGTCAAAGCGACAACCACCCGACCATAGAGCAAACAACAGCCGAAGGCAACCAATGGGTCTTCAATGTAGCGAGAATTCCCGCACCCGTAGGTGTCCTTCAGCTGGCCCCTAAAATATGCATAATAGTACAGTGATAATGGACGTCATACTAAACTCCGAATTATACACAAGAAACTAAAATTTAAAATCATACAAGACTAACAAAGGCCAGAGGCTCCTGACTCGGGACAGGCGCAAAATTGCGGCGGGGTTAAACATGTTTATGAGATCTCAACCCTCCCCCTATACCTCTAGCCAATGTAGAAAAGTAAAAGAATAACAATTCGCACATTAAAATTCAGTTCAAGAGAATTCCGAGTCCGATGTCAAAAGATGCAACAAAAGAAAATAAATAAAATGACAATAATACATAAATAACAACAGACTACTAGCAGTTAACTGACATGCCAGGTCCAGACCTCAATTAAACTGATTGAAAGATTATGTCTTAATCATATGAATATCAGGTACAATCCCTCCCGTTAGGGGTTTAGTATCATACTATCATAAAATATTATATGAGACTATATTCTTTATAGGTTGAGATATACAGGCAAAGTTTAGATGTACACATGCAATTTTTTCCAACGTGTGTTTAACGTTTGGGGAAATTTTTGTTTGACAGATTTGCAGACAATATTAATCATATGAGAACTTGTCGTGCAAAATGTGTATTGGTAGTTTCTAAACGGAAGTCTGCTCTATGTTGGACTATGGTTTGAAACAACGCAGAACATAAATTTCACGATTTTATTACAGATGTTGTTGAATTTGATCGTCTTCAACATTTCTTTTTATCTGGTTCAGACAAAGACAGTGTTTTTGCTCAATTCCAATTCATCAGTAACGTCCTTGTTTTTAAACTTGATTGTTCATCGTAGGACGTCACATTCCTTTGTACGGTTCAAAGCACAATTTCACTATCGGGTGTATTTTTTTACTACAATGTGAAATACATTCAAAAAATAAATGAAAAAATAAGTCATAATTTTTGTTATTTTTTCTTACAGGAAGAATATTCACCATATCTAATAAACAATAAAGAAAAGAAAAAGATGTTTGATCAGTCAATCAAAGCAAAGGTAAGTTATAAAAAGAAGACCGATTTAAATGGAGTATTCAAATTACAAGATCATAGGCAAATTGAATGCGACATGGCGAAACAGAAAAAAAACAAAAACTGACACACTGACAAACGCACACTAATGTAATAGACACATACATGTACAAGCAAAGTGGATATATTTTTCTCGTTATTATTATTTTGGGCAGACAGAATTGATTCAGAAAATGAGTTTATGAACAATACATGGTATTTTCATCTACTGATTGATACAATCAGTTTTTTGTGCTCATTTTATAAGTATTACAGATTTTCTCAAGTTTAATGTGCCTCCGTATATATATCGAAATATCATATTTAAAAGAAAAACAAAACTACAAGATATAATATCATGCCTCGATATGTTCCAGACCATGCGAGTATTTGGACAGTACGCGTACGGTCCGGACCGTATGCGTATACTCGTACGGTCCGACCATACGCGTACGGTCGGACCGTACGAGTATACTCATATGGTCTAGTACGAGCTGGACCATACCGGTATTTGGACCGTATGGGTTTATTTTAGACAAACATTTATCAAAAAACTTTTATTGAGTTTTACAAATTAACATTAATTTATTACAATTAGATAAATAAAGTGAATAAGTGAACATTAAATTGAATTGAATAATTCTGAAATTAATTGTCTATCGAAATCCTGTTTTGGCACTCTCGGCCCGGGTGACACTTGCTGCCACGAGGAACGTCTGATTTCTTACATTTGCATGTCTTGTTCATGCATGTTCCTTTACATTTGCATCTCTTACTTGCAAGAAGAAAACTTGCTTGTTTTGCGGCCGCATGCAAGGAAATTCCGTTTGTACTCTAATGCTCAGTTTCAATTTTACTTGTCAAAAGTTCAATATCACCCATATCATAACATGAGTTCAATAAACCAAATTCACATGATAGCTTGTACAAACTTGCATCTTTACCGATGATATCATCAACCCTACATAATAATCTGGGAAGATCCCCCGATGCCCTATCAACAACTGGTATTCGCACAGTGACAAAGCTACCTTTTTCAATTTTTGCATTAGTTTTTGACACTTATTTATTACATTTTCTCATTGTATTTTCGACAGATTTTTTATAATTTTTGTCAAGTATCTTTCGTATTCTGTCGTGAGTAGTCATTTGTCCGTCGTCCGTTGCTATGGTACAGTTGTTGTCCTCAGGAGAGTCAGTTATAATGTCATTCAGAATCATAAAATCATCAACTGCCATGAGTTTGTCCTGTGTCGGTCTGTAGTCTGTACCATCGTATTTCTCTGTAGATATTTCTGACGTTTCAGTTCGTCGTCGTTTTCGGGCAGCTTGAACAGTTTCTGTCTGTAAGTCGGTCTCAGCATCTGTCTGTGAGTCGGTCTCAGCTTCAGTCTGTGAGTCAGTCTCGTTTTCCTTCTGTGAGTCAGTCTTGTTTTCCGTCTGTGAGTCAGTCTCGTTTTCTGTCTGTGAGTCAGTCTCGTTTTCTTTCTGTGAGTCAGTCTCGTAGAATAGTAGTGTGTTCCCTCCTTTTGATTAAAACAAGTTTAAACGATAGATATCGGTGCCAAATTGGATGGTGATGATGATGATAATGATGTAGAGGCGGATGATGCTGATAAGAATGAGTATTATGATGGTTGATAGGTCGGATTCATATTCAGCACGCTAAGTAACCATTTCACCACTGAACGAAAGTTGATATTAGGATGATAGGAGAAAACACAAGGAGTTGATAAGATTATATGTAAGGCAAACTAAATAAAGATTATTCTTAAACCTCACCTCATTTGCGGGAATCATAGTTCGTTTTCCATTCCAAATTCAGGACAATTGATCAATGCGAATTGCTTCTCCTTAACATATTGTCGGAATCTCGCTGAATCACTTTTTTCCCATTTATCAAAACACTTCTAATTCTCTCAGTTTTCTCACAAGTAAACAGCTGGTTTGACGGTTTTTCTAGTAAAGTTCCTAAATATTCTAAAAACTTTTCTTCCCACATTTTTTTTACTTCTAAATAATCTAATAACTTCAATTCTGTGAGCAATATTCAATTTGTTGTACATGTATTTCTGACATGCTAAATACATGATATTAAATGATTAAATTAACCCGACTTTTTTGAATAATTAAAATATTATGTTTTTATTCCAATTACTATTTAAGATTTTATATTGATTCGAGATTTCAGTTATGTTGACCTGTAATATACATTCGTATCTAATGAACTTGATCTACGCGTACGGTCCAAATACTCATACGGTCTGGAACAGATACATAGACACACGAAAAGCCTAACTTTTATATGTTTTATTCAATTCTATTTAAATTCCATTTACATCTTCGAATATTTTTGTAGAGCATAGTAGAGCTAAGTAGAGCATAGTGGATTTGGGTCCTGATGGGGATGTTAAATTCCATTATTGTAACAACAGCTGCCTAGTGGAAGAACGACATATATTTATAAGAAGAAATTTCACAAGTGTCTATTGGTACTTTCAAAGACTTGCTTGGTATTTCACTCTTTCTTCAGTTTTTTGTATTTGTCTTCCTTTATATACAGTTTTTGTTGTTATTGTATTTTGTTGCTTTTAACATTTATTGTGCTTTTTGGAAAATTATCTTAAACTTTAATGATCAGCTTAATTGCTTTGGATAGTCTTTTCAAACCTTATGGTGTAAATGTAAAGAAAAATGAACATGTTGTCATAAAGATAAATGTACCAAATTAAGAAATGTTGCTTTACTGCTGTATGTTATAATGAATATGCATACATTGTAGTTTGGCAGAAATCTAGCAAAAATTTATTTTTACTTTCTTTATATAAAGTGTCAGTACTTACTTATTTGGCTGATAAACATTAAACATTTATCATATCTACTTACTTGGGTTTTACTGTTACTGATACAGGAAATAGAGTTCCACTTCATCAGTCTTAATATCTAAATTTTCTCCTCTTCCGGTGATTGTTGATTTATAGTCTTCATATACCATTGTTTGGTTCATCCAGTATTTGTCTAGTCTATTATGAAATGTATTTCTGGTTGGTGATGTCTACGGATAGTGTATTCCATGTTCTCATCCCTCATAGAGCAAGGGCATTCCTCCTTAATTCTGTTCTTGCTCTCTGTGGAAATATTTTCAGACTGTTGCCTGTTCTTGTAGTCATATCCTTCAATAGTTTAATAAATTGTGCCGCCTCTTTATCATATTTTCCGTTTAATATTTTATATAATTCAATCATGTCACGTCGGTCCCGTCTAAAATTTAGAGATGATAGTTTCATTTTCGCAGTCTCTCTGAGTATGTTAAATTCGTACATCCTCGTATTTGTTTAGTTGCACGGCGCTGCACATTCTCAATTATGTCGATATATATATATAAACATGGATGCCATACTGATCTTCCAAACTCTAAATATCTTCGTGCGAGTGTCTTGTATAGTGGTACAAAGGTATCTGTATCTTTATACTGGAAAGCTCTTCTCAGTAGTGCAAGCATGGAATTTGCTTTATTAACTTTCTCACTTAAATGTTTTTCGAAATTTAATTCAGAGTCAATAAACAATCCAACGTATTTTTTTTTCAGTAATTTTTTGTAGTATTGTCGATTTCAGTGTACATCTTGAGTCTGATTCCGGTCCCGGTTTACCTTAATGCATATGTTTGCACTTGTCGGGTGAAACTTTAATAGCCAGGAATCACTCCATTGCGATAGTTAATTTAAGTCACTTTGTAATTGAGTTTTATTCTCTTTCTGACTAATGTGTTAAAAAATTTAGTATCATCTGTAAAGAGGTAAAAGTCGGAATCGACCAGTTTTGGTCGGTCATTTTGGAAAATAACAAAAAGTAGAGGCACAAGCTCAGATCCTTGGGGCATACTTTTCACCATGTTGATGTTCTATATATTGTTTATTGAAATGTGTTGTATTATGTCACTTAGAAAACATCGACTTAATTCTGAACTGAAAGTTCAGTGCCATATTCTCTGAGTTTGTTCCTTAGTCTTTTGTGCGGAACAGCATGAACAGTGTCTAGTGCTTTCATGTAAATAACATCGATAGATTTCCTATTATCAAAGGCTTCTAGCCATTTGTCCAATACATTTAAAATTGAAGAGATGTAGATCTGCCTAATATAAATCATTATTGACGATCAGTAAAGAATTTGTTGCTTTTCATATGTTTGACAATATGTTCACGTACCGATTACTTTACACACCACTATAGTTACTAGTAATATATTGTTTTCCTTTTTTTTAAATAGAGATAATGTGTGCTTCTTTCCATCTACTTGGAACAGTACTGTTTCTTATTGATTGGTTGAATATTATGCATAATGGTGTTGATATTGTTTCTCCTAACTCTTTGAGTATTCCTGGTGTATCCTATCTGTTGTAACATTAATAAAAAGAGCCAACACAAATACAAATTATAACAATTAAAGCAATTAAAGCAAAAAAGTTATTCCACCATGCACTTTTAGAAGATATCTTTCATTTTGTTTCGAAAGATTTTTGCACATGATATAAAACATTGAATGCACTTTCACGGTTGAATCTGTGTTATCATACACTTTTAAATGAGGGGTTTATCTTCCTTCCGATACCCCAAAGCATTTTTAATTCACAGTATTACTCTGTATTTTGCACATACCCCTACATTACACCAGAAAGAGAGAAATTAAAAAAAAAATAACAAATCCTTATTTTTGGTAGTTAGTATTAAAAATGTAAACGACACTGATACGTCTTTAATGCGTGATAAACGAAATTTTTACAAAAATGATACTCGCCCGTCAATATAGTCGACTGACAGCTTTAAAACGACGCTGGTTATATCAGTCGTTTCTAGAGTACGAGATTGCATTCATAAATATTCAGTTTAGATTTATTCCCCAGCATTTTCAATCAGATCTGGATTTTTAATATTTTTAAGATCTATATCAAATACAATTTGAAGTCCTTACAGTTTGCAATTATATTTAAACCTTTGAAAATTGGTGACGGTAGATACACATTCCTCATTATTAAGAATGCTAAGAATCTTACATTATGATATACACTGATGATTCCCACAGAAATACACCTCAGCAGAAAATTGTTTTATCAATGGGTAGTAATTATGCATCACAACTGTCCACTGATTTTTAATTTACAAAAAGCTAAATTATAATTTGTTGAATGTAGTTTCGCGAAGGGTTCTTAGTGTACCAAGTATGGCTCTTTGTGGTGTATATTCTTTTGTCTCATATTCAATTTGTTACTTTTATTTTCCCCTAATTTATTCATTCACGAAGTATGAAACATGTAGTGTGCCGTTAACACGAATGCATATAACTTAATATGTAATTCCGTTCTTATCAATTATATCATTTTGGTTAAAAGTGGACATTCTTTCAAAACTTATTTGCCATCTACATGAACTTATATACGATATACATGAGTAAACACAAAATTTCAAAACAAATGTGATATCCCTTTATTGTATGTACAAATAGTTGTGATGCAATAAACACTCCGTTGTTCATAGATTGAATCGTGTTAATCCTCACATTTCCTGGAATTTGCTTTCTTAGAATTTAACGAACTAATTATAGATTGACACTGCATTCCTTTTAAATATCACTACATTGTATTGCTACTTTACATGTTGATAAGTGTGAATACTTGTAGATAACATACGCAATACTTAAAGAAATCCTAGTTTCCTAGTTTGATCTGCATGATTTTTTGGAGTTATTTTAAAATTATATCAACTTATAGGGTACGCGTTATTTTACATGGTTAATTTTTCTTAACAAATAAAGAAATATACTTAAAATACAATATATGGATATCATCAACATAAACGTAGCCGTTTTCACCAGTGATGTGTATATAACAGTTTCTAATAAGGTAAAGTGAAAACTGAACTATTTATCATTTCCAGATTAAACTGGTGTAGCAATATTTCCCATTTGTCGAACGTTTGTATTGTTGATAGTTTAGGGGGCTCGCGGGTCTAAATCATTTTTTTTATTTATTATAGGATTTCTCTATATTTTTCTATAAATGAACTTTATCTTATACTTAATAAAAAAATGAAATAAAAAATGGGGTCACCGTTCATTTACGCTCACAATATGCCTTTAACAGTAGCAGACATTTTCGTTAATGTCCTGTTTTTCTGTTGAACTAATAGGAGAAATAGCGGTAATATGGAAATAAAAAACAACTTAATTACAGAAATCGCTTAAATTTTACAATTATTTTGTTTATGTACAGCTAATTTGAAAGCAATAATAAAAAATTATTTATCATTTTGAGTACACTCTTATTTATCAGTGGCTGTCCATATACGGTCATTTTGGTCTTCTTCCAACCTGCAGTATTCCACCATACTTTACATTTGATATTGCCTGTACCAAGTCTGGAATATAACAGTTGTTGTCTATTCGGTTGCTGTATCTTAACATTTGAGTTTGCCTTTTGATTAGATATTTTCCATTCTAAATTTCCCTGAGAGGTCAGTATTTGTTTTATTTCACTTTTTCCAAAGAGAGGTATCCGTTTGGCAGTGCCTGTTGAATCAAGAATGCAGCCATTCCTTTTTAGAATAGGGATGTTAGATTCGATGCTTTTTGTACAGAGAATACCACGCTCTTTGCACGTTAAGAACCCGTGCAAAAAGTCTTGGGGTGGGTCTATCCCTTTCCAATATACCTTATTTTCGATTGGCAGTCCAACTTTCCCCGACCATCATCCCGGGTGGCCTCTATTACAAGACTTACGTATTATATTTATTGTTATATTTTTCTTGTTCTGAAAATCTAAAAAAATGTTGCTACTGAACGTTAAGCAATCAACAATCAATTGATCAATCTACGTGTCGTGTCGGCAGCTTGTGTGTTTCATTTTTCAACTATGTTTTAGTTTATTGCGCCGTCGGGCGCCTGTCCTAATTTAGGGAAGGTGTCCGCAAACATGATTAGTACTGGCATGTTTGTATTTTTATATGCCTGTTTTAAGGCAGTAGTGTTTAAGTGGCTGCATAAGTTGTTGATTTACATTATCTTTTACTTGTATATCAGTTTGTACATAATCAGACCGTTTTTTTTTTTTTGTTTTTTTTTTGGGGGGGGGGGGTTCTTTTTAATTATCCTGCATGCATCATGAAACGGCTTTTTATAGGCTACTATGTGATATGAGATTCGCTTATTATTGTTGAAGGCTGTACAGTGACCTATAATTGATTTCGTTTTCGTTATTTAGTAACGGGGGAAATAATGACTGATGAAATAAAATATCTGCCTGAAAAGAATTATCTACAAAAGATATTTCATAGACATTTTACTTAGTCTTCAAAGTGCTTTCCATTTCTATATATGAACCTTTTGACATATACCGGTTGTAATATTTCGCATATGTAAAATTACAAAGAATGTTAATCTCATTTAGCAGTTTGGTGTTTCTGCTGTTCAGTTGTTTTCCTTTTGTAGTAAAGAACTTTCCTCCGTTTTAGAAAGTAATGCCCCGAATTATTTTTGACTATTCAACAGTGCTAGCGGTAAATTTAACTAATATTGCCTTCAAAAGTATTTCTGAAATAAAAGTCCTATCTTATCACTTATTTCAAACTCCAGAAAAAATCAAAGCTCTAAACGAATAATTTTAATAATGCTTTAAATGTAACAAATACCTTTATTTTTTATTACGAAGCGAAGCACACATTTGTGGAATCTCTATTGAAATAAGTGTTTTGAATGACTGCAATGTTTTAAAAACACCTGTTCAAGTACTATTAATGTACAAGTGACAATCTATATTACAATCTACCCAGTAGTCGAGCGTTATAGGTGCAGTTGGTGCCCATTAAAAAAAGATATACAATGAAACTGTGTTCCGTAGGCTTCAGGAAAAAAGAGAACAAAAGGTCATTTTTTTATTCCTTTTTTATTTTGAAGATGACATTCTGTAAGGGCCTACAAATTAATTCGTAACAAAACAATTGCCTCGTACAGTTTATTTTTTTGTTAATGAACAGCGATTTCCGATTTAGAGTATGTATCAAAACTTCAACAAAAATATTGTTTAGCGTAATCATCATTCTGCAAACGAACAGATTGTGATTGATTTATTTCCCTTTGAATAGTCTGTACTGTTACAAAAATATTTCTTTTTTTAAAAGAATGAAATAAAACTTTCCAGGACAAACTAATACTATTCTTTTTTTACTTTCGAAATACATAAGTATCTGATATATACGTGTTAAGACTGCTATATGTACGTTGATTTGTATCCAAGTCCTCATAGTCTCAATTAACTTTGAAAGAATGTATATATTTGTAGTATCCAAATGTGATCGTAAAAACTAATACAAACTATACAGGATCTTTAACATAGTAACCTATATTTACGAAATTTAGGAACTAGGCTGTTGGTTTCTCCAGCAGACTAAAAATCGTCTTACATATTTTCTTACTATGATGCATTCAATAAAGATCTAGTGTTTGATACTAGTAAGTATCGTAGGATATATGCTTAGTTTCCAAGTGAAGTAGTGTACATGTACATTTAAAACTTTCAAATAAAACACGTGGTTTAACAGCGCAAAAACGCTTCTGGACAGATGTAATCTTTCACACCTAACTGAAAACAACTCCTCTATCTCAACAAGATTCATACTAGACTCTGTAAAAAGTAAACAGGTAGCAGACTTCAAAGACAAGTGGTTTAACGAAATAAACAATATGCCAAAGTTTAGGACATATAAACATTTAAAAACCGAATTTTATGCCGAGCCATACGTACAAAAGCATTTAACAAGGACACAAGATCTACAATCGCTAGAATTCGCTGTGGTACTTTCCCACTAGAAGTCGAACGAGGACGCTATAGAAACATTCAAATCGAACAACAAGTATGTTAAATGTGCAATTCTGGATCTATAGAAGATAAGCAACACTTCATCTTATACTGTGATTGTTACTCTGTTTTGAGAAATAAACTATTTACTGCAATATAACCAGATGTTGCTTATCCTCTACGCATAAATGAACTTCCTCCAAATGCTGCCTTAAATGAACTGTCATCTAACAACAACAAAAGTAAAGCGAACTTTATCTTGGACTGTGATCGTATCAGAAGAGAAATTGTTCAACTATTTTACTTGAACTGTTGAATTTTTAATAATTTAGACATTCGTTCAAAACTATGTGTTATCTATTTTTCAGAATTTTGAACTTTAATTTGTCAATGCAGCGTAAGCCTATCTGGTCTATCTGGCTGGCTGTAGTGTAATATCGTATTGATATGTATCTATTGTATATATACAGGTTGCACTATAATAAATCAAAATCATTCAAATCATATAGTATGCTACTTTACATAAATTTTGCAGCTCAATGTCTATGTTGCACTTAGATTAAGCTGCCTTAAAAATAAGAAAATTTTGCAGCTCTAAGTATATGTTGCTCATAGATTTAGCTACCTTGAAAATACATAATTGGTAGTTGAAGTTAGCAACATCTATTTGACAATATTACTGGATAAAAAGGACGATGCTTTGTTTTAAATTAATCTGTTTCTTTCCTGTATCTTTTCTCGTCTTTTTCGTTAAGACAGTGTGAAGTTGGTGGATCCGAAAGTTTTCTCTTCTCCTTCCAGTAGCACGCATTAAATATGTTAAAGATATACATTATGTACATGATATCTTGATATGTAAGAAAAAAATGTGATATGGTTGCCAATGCAACAAATTTCAACTAGAAAACAAATGGCATGGAAGTTTATACCTATAGGTCACCTTTATGCCTTCAACAATGAAAACACCCAAAAAGGCATCGCAAACAAAAAAGGCCCCCAATGACCAATCATTGTTATAAATTAAGAATCTAACTTAAAGACAACATTTAAAAGAATATGTAGCGTTTAATTGATGGTTTATTTGTAACAATAAATAAAGTAATATAAAGTGTTTCATATATGAGAGGGGCATAAACTAGTACCATAAACATATAAAATGTAAATCTACTGTTTTCCTAGGAAACAACGTGATTGTTTCTAAAAAAAAAGTATTGATATTACAATATATAAACTAGGATGGTTATAATGCACTTGTTACATGATATTTATTATATAATGCTACTTTATGTAATTGTTGACCAATTATAACCAATCTATAACTACAGTTAAGTGACCTTTTATAAATCATTCATAAAGGCATATTCAACAGAAGATTTCAATATTACGAGTTATCATGCAGTTGTTTTTCCTGAAAAAGTACTGTTCTCGACCTTATAGCACAGCTTTTGATTGTTTATTTTTTTGTCCTCCGAAACACTTGTTAGTGCTGGCTTCATATTCAATAACATTCTTGTCTTTATCATAGAATTATCTAGGCATCCCAATTTTCAATTAAATGATCTGACGCACACTTTTAGATCGTGCAATAATTGAAGTATGGTGCCACACAAGTTAGGTACTATTTCATAATGTAATTTCTTGTAAAGTCATAGAATATCAAAGCTAGGGGTGCGCACTGCTTAATCCATAGTTGTGCTACTCAATTAAACTCCCCGTATCCAGCATACCGCAATCCTGTTAACGATTATAAAATGAAAAGTTGGCAGGTGGAAACAACTTTCATTATTCTAGAAACTTTTCTGTCTCGATCCTATTTTGCACTTGTAATGGTAATATTTCCTATTATAAAATACAAAACGGATTATAAACATGTGTTTATGAAATTCAATGTTTGGTGCGCTTATATTAAAAACCGAATCCGTGTTTTTGCCAGCGAGATATCAAACCCATGCCTCGGTGATATTTATACAACACCCTATGCATCGTGTCAGGGGCCCTTAATCCTCCGCAAAATACAGAGAGGTTGAACTCGCTGCAAAATGCTTAAATAATACAGTTAAAAACGTTGTTACAAAATGGGTTTAGTTCAAAATGGATCATGCAGTGTGTAAGCAACATCAACCGGTTGTGTTTTAATTACAATTGTTCAGATACTCAGTCCCGTCTATTGTTAATTTCAGATATTCATAACCTAGAACATTTTAAAAGCATGCCAATTCTTAACATTTTGCATGCTAATTTCGAGTTTTATTTGAATCACTTTCCAAATGTTTTGGTAAATCAGCATATAAAGACGTCACTTTATATCAGGCTGCTCATATGGATACGTCCATCCAATATATTTATTTATTTTGTATATGCATGTTTACTATTTCTCAGATTAAGTCAAACAATTTTTGATTCATAAATTTGCGTTTGTACACTTTAGGTCTTCCCACAGCGGGATTCGACCCCCGCAATCTGAAACATCGTGCTAACACTCCCGGCACTGTGTTCAACTCCATAGACCACTCAACAATCTAGATCAATTTAACGATATATTTCACATATATCAAAACAGTAGATTACAGATATGTAGAAAAAGTCCTAGTACAAAGTCTATATTACTAGTTTACACGACAACATATGCATGAAGAAAAAAAGTAATCGACAACCGTGTGTAAATTCAAATTCTCTTAACACCAGTTCTGCGTTTATCAAAGTCAATTGTTATCAATTTGTTTTAAGCATTTACATGAAACAGATTTGAAATCATCAATATAGTGCAAGCAGCTAAGAATTCGTAAATAAAAATGGAGGACATAAGCGTACCGATGATTTTAAGAGATATTGCTCTTAACAAAGGTCTACCTTCTTACACAAAGGATCAAAATAAACCAATTGAAAATAGAAACCTGGTGATCAACTGATTAATTGCATCGTTGACAATAATCGTACTCCATAGAAATATTTGAAAAATATTGAATTTTTCCTCAAACATTTGGAAGGCATGAAGTGTGGTATGAGATTATTATAAACTAGATACAATGGTCAGCTAACCTTTCTTGACTTGACACTTCATAATTGCGTACCATTCAATTTCCATTTTTCACTCTAGGAAATTATTAAACAAACAACATGCACCAACAACAATCAATAAAATTAAGAATGGAAATTGGGAATGTGTCAAAGAAACAACAACCCGACCATAGTGCAGACAACAGCCGAAGGCCAACAATGTGTCTTCAAAGTAGGCAGAAACTCCCGCACCCGAAGGTGTCCTCCAGCTGCTCCCTTATCAAATATGTATACTAGTTCAGTAATAATGGACGTCATACTAAACTCCAAATTATATACATTACTTAAATTAAAAATCATACAAGACTAACAAAGGTCAGAGGCTCCTGACTTCGGACAGGCGCAAACTTGCGGCGGGGTTAGATGTATTTTTGTGAGATCTCAACCCTCCTACTATACTTTTAGCCAATGTAGAAAAACAAACGCGCAACAATACGCACAGTAAAACTCAGTTTAAGATACGTCCGAGTCCGATGACAGAATATGAAACAATAGAAAATAAAGAAAATGACAATGATACATAAATAACAACAGACTACTAGTAGTAACTGACATGCCAGCTCCAGACAACACTTAAACTGATTGAAAGATCACATGAATATAAAGTAGAAGCCCTCTTGTTAGGGGTTAGTATTATACCATCATTAAATATATGAGAAGAACATAACCCGTGTCATGCCAACAATTAGTTTTAGAATAACTGTGTTTAATTCCGACGCAAAGATCTTATAAGTGAATCAATATCAAATCCAAAGTATGCAATCTTAAATGACCTGACAATATTATTGTTTCTATGTCTGTGTTTAAGTCTGTTCAAAGGTTTTATTATATTTAGAGGGGAATACTGACATGTTTGTGCTTTGTAAATAATATTATCATAAAAATCTGATATGTTGATACATATAAGAGCGAATCATACAAGTCGAGATATATAAACACCATAAAATTGTAACAAGGGAGCATCACCATCTAAAAATTGATACTAAACAATAGGAAATGCAAAATCATCTCTTTTATCATAAATTTCTGTTTTAGGCTTCCCGTTATTGATATAGATATCAAGGTCGAGGAAAGGGCAGTGGTCACTGTTAGTTTTAGCTTTATCTAAAGGAAGTTTAACATGATAAATTTCTTTAGTATACATACTGGAGTCGTCATAATTGAGAGACAATATATCATCCAAATATCTAAAAGCGTTGTTAAATTGTTGTATCAAATGTTGTTTCGATGGGTCTTTGCTGAATTTATTCATAATATGTATCTCATAACAATACAAATACAGGTCTGCAATAAGTGGTGCACAGAAAATCCCTATTAGAATTCAAATAACTTTACGACACACAGAATCCCCAAAGCGAACAAAAATATTATCATGAAAATATTCAAGCGCATGTATAATATCAAAGCATGTTCTATTGACATAGTTATTTTCTACACAAGTATCAACAAAGGTCAGTTACTGTACATTCTGAAATCTCGCGTAACAAAGTAAGTTTTGAACGGTCTCTGATGAGGTCGTGTGCTTTTCATTTATTTATCATGAATTTATCATCAGTGTCTTAATAATTTTATTTATTGTCATTGACATGATTAATGAGTTTTAATTTTAACGATTTATGTAATCTTGGCTTTGGTCTCTTAGATCCGTTTCGTTTTGATCTCATGTATTAGTCCAAATAATAATGACGTCTTTAAAGGCTAATATTATTTTTTCTTTGATGTCTTACGTAATAACGCCAAAATCATATTTGCCGTTAGACTTTGAGAGGGAATTAGCTGCTTTAATAAAACGTTTTGCTGATTTCTCCTCAATATGCTTCATTTTAGGAGTATAAAATACATGTTTGAACCAAACTCGGTAAAATGGATCTGAATTTCAGGATTATGTAAAACAAAGGTTCCGGATATTCAGGTCTGTCTAATTTTACCGAGTTTGGTGCATAACTTATTTTATAATCCCCTAAAAATAAATCAGATAAACGTTTTAAAATCAGCAGTCGACATGTTCCCGCCTTGGATGTAATTGTTACTTATTTTATTAGTACTGAAGGGATTAAATGGAAATATTTTGCACAAACAAACACATGAAAGATAGGAATTTTTATATATGCAAAAATGTTAAGTCTTCATGAAAATTCTATGGCTAAATTGGTTCTCAGAATTGAGAGCAAAATATGCTCTCAAAGTCCAACCGAAAATGGTGGTTTCAGCATTATGACGTCAATGTAATGGGTCAAAGAATTAAGAATATAGTAGCCTTTCAAGAACTCATAATTATTTGGACTATTGTGAAAAATGTATAATACTGTTATCATGGTTATATTCTTAATTATTGCTACTTTCATTACCTGCTTTGGATTCATTGTTGATATAGTTGCAATATGTGTTATTTTTTGTGCATCACAGGCTATAATAATTCTACCTATAATACAATGCAATAACACCAATGCTATGATCCCGAGAATAACCAGGAGGATTCTATAACTTCTCTTTTCCTTCAAATCTAAAATGTATAAACATATCAAACTAAGATCAATGTGGAATAAATTTAATTTTAAATTGTCATACTACTACGCAAAACAGTAAATATATAATAATTGTATTTTATTAAACGAACCGTAACAGGCTGGTAGAGCACTTTTATTTCCAACTGAAATCCTCTGATTGTTCAAACTGCATTGTACGTCTAAGTGTCCATCACATAACTTCAATTGATAAGGGCTAACAAATGATATGCTTACATTGTAGAAGTAGCCATCTCCTTCACTTATAGTTGTTGTTGTTAAAATTTTAATTTCCTACAAGCGTTACAATAAAAGGTTAAGAGCTTATTATAATGAAAACTAATACCTATTTAAGAAGACTGAATTTGGTCTATTTACACGATTTATGGAATGAATAATAAAAACGCTACAAACAACGTTCAAATTGTGTTTTTGGTATATCTCATTTTATTGTAAGAATTCAATTCAATTTTCTTTTTATTGGTTACATGTAAATGTATGCATCTCCAATAATGAATAATCTTCTATTTTCCTAAGTTGATTTTGTGACTTACATTATGAAATATTTGGCAATGTGGTATTGGAAAGATCCGCGCAAAGTAAATTATAAGAAGTCTTCTTGATGATAAATTCCATGAAGTGAATACATCATTGTCGCTTGGTACAACTATAAATAGAACAGATAAGTTAATCATAACGTGAAACACATTAACATAAGCATTCGTTAGATACCATATCGATTATTGTCTGAAACAGCATTGTGCCAAATAACATAACGTAATGAATATTAAGCAGTTACTCTACTAGGAGAAAATGAAAGGAAAATTTTTAAGCAGGGAAATCACCGTTTACAAGTTGTTGACAGAATAAGACATCTTTCAGCATTTAAGCTTTTTGAAAATCGCAATAATATAATTTTGAAAGGGTTAACTTTTTTGTTTCGTTTAGGGCCTCTACTACTATTGATTATTTACCTGAAACATTCAATACATCGGGGTCTAGTATCGAATCAAATGAAAATATGTCTGCTATGCAAGTATATGACGCACCAAAATCACTTTCATTAATATTCATGATTGTCAAAAAAGAACCTCCGATTACAGAAACTTCTGCAAACTTAGATTTGTAAAACACTAGACCATGATGAACAATTACGTCTGATTCCCTCATCCACGTAACCTTCTCCCCACAAATAGATGTTGTGTTACAAAACAGAGTGACATTTCTTCCTAAAGTGATTGATAACTCATTAATTTCCCAGAAAACTGCAACGAGATTAATAACAAAATCATATAAATTGTCATACACTAATGCATTGTAAATCTAACAATATCATAATATCTGGGGAGTGGGGGGGGGGGGGGGGGGACGGGAGCCAAATGAGGATACAAAAAACACTATAAGGTATTGTATTCACAAAAATCTTGATATCGGTAAAAATATAAATTTCGTTTTTGTACATCGTTTTGGAAAGCAAATACAAAATAAACAAAGAATAATGACTAAATTTGTATCTTTGAAAGATAGACAGTTAGATTAACTGTCACAAATTAAGGGGAACACATATTTCTGCCAGAACACAATTTCCAGTAAAAATTGAAAAGAAGCTGAAAAAATCTATATCCTGTGTTAAAGCAGGCGAAGAATGACCAAAAGAAAGCTGTATTGGTAAGAGATACACTGTTCATAGAAGGGATTATACGAACCAAGCGATGACAATGAACCAAAACAAACGGATAACAAAGAAACGTACAACAGAAATTTAACACCCAAAATCTTGAAGCAGACAGTTTATCTAATAAAAGTCCATTCATAAGTCCAACCAAACCCAGTGATTTCTACACATGGATACCAAAACAACGGAAAATTATGAAGCGAAACAGAAGTAATTCTGACGAACCTGATTCGTAAAGTCTGGCTAATATAAAATCAATGCGAAGTGCATGAACTCTATTAATATTGAGAATCTATCTTGCAAATTTTTTTCTACGCAAGTACTATCCTGAACTTATTTCACAAATACTGAAAACCTCTTTTTCGATAGACATTATCTTAGGTGTATATAAGTCAGATTATGTTGTAGATAAATCAAAAATTGAAAAAAGCATCCGCGGCCCTATGACCTTTATCAATACATTCTTTAACCTCTGCAAAGCTTAAATCTATGAACTCAAGATCATTTTCAAATGTCTGTATAGCCCAACAGACTTTCATAATATACATTATAAACATATTCTAGCATTTAGTCATTATGTTATGTTAAATACGACTGATTTAGAATAAAAATTACCTTTATGAGAGGAAATTCCCAAACTGCCCATACACACAAATATAAATAAACTCAGGATCATGTAATAATCTGTCACAGAAACCTTATTTATGTGAAATCAATAATTTTCTGTATATATAAAAGGATGTTCATCGTCAAACACTTTTTACAACTATTCATTTGATAATCATTCTTATATTTATACATTTGTATATGTATTTACATTTTTGTTGTTGGGGAAATACCATAAATAATAGAGAATTTACATATTAATAGAATTGTTAGTATGACGTCATTATCATGTGAATTGCATGACGGATATGTGTAATACACTATTATCTAAACAAAAACCACCAATATGTGTACTGTTTAAATACTTAACAGGAATACCCTTTATTGACTTTTGTTTTCGCAACGATCAGGTAATTTGCACATTGCAAAATAAGTTTCATAAATGGTTAAGTTTGTCGAAATTCGTCGTAGACAGAACAAAATGAGCATTACTGAACATTCTCCCCTAATTTATCTATCATAAAAATGTACAACATACGAAATGTAACACACACATAAAAAAGAAAAACAAAATTCTTTTATCGATCGCATTTACTATTTAAAATTAATCAAATTAAATAAACTCATCATAGATACCCGGACTAAATTTAGTATATACGCCAGACGCGCGTTTTGTCTACAAAAGACTCATCAGTGACGCTCGAATCCAAAAAAATAAAATGCCAAAAAAGTGCGAATTTGAAGAGCATTGAGGACCAAAATTCCTTAAAGTTTTGCCAAATACAGCTAAGGTAATCTATGCCTTAGGTAGAAAAGCCTTAGTATTTAAAAAAAAATCAAAAATTTGTAAACAGTATATTTATAAATATAACCATATCAATGACAATTCATGTCACCACAAAAAGTGCTGACTACTGGGTTTGTGATACCCTCCGGGAAATAAATCTCCACCGGCAGTGGCATCGACCAAGTGGTTGTAAATTGACTCATCATAGATACCAGGACTAAATTTAGTAAATACGCCAGATGCGCGTTTCGTTTACAAAAGACTCATCAGTGACGCTCGAAAAAAAAAAAGCCAAATAAAGTATGAAATTGAAGAGCATTGAGGACCAAAATTTCTAAAAGATAAAATGTTGCTTAAAAGGTTTGGAAATACACCTATTAGATGTTTCCTTACCCGGAATTTTACATTAGTCCACCTACATTTGACCAGAAAATAAATAAATTCCATTTTGTGTGTTTCAAAAAATAATGAGACCTTTTTTGTGAAGGAAGAGTTCATACAAACATAATTATGATAATATAACACAGACAAGGAGTGAGCTGTATCATTTTACTCGTAGATAGAAACGTATTTAATATAACTGTGTTTAATGAGTACATAACTATTATAGTTTCTGGTTTCCTTCAGGAATCATACAGTTGGTTTATCAACCTTAAACAAGAAGGTATTTCCAGGCTAACAATTATATCTATCAATTCGTCAAACAATTCATTTTCGCAACTCACACTAAAAACCTGGAAAAATATTATTTTTAGTGAACATTTTATTCGTTTTATAACACTAGCCACTTGGTGAATTTCCATCCCGTCATATTTAGGCGCACATATGTTTTCCAGGTGTATCCATGGTTTACACATTTGTTGTACCTGCAACATGTATTCGACTATTCAAATATAATAAAAGAATATCACAAATCCTGTTATAATTTCAAAATTGTAATTATAATGATTTTTAGATATTAACACAATTTTATCTATTCAAAATATGTATGCGATATTTTTATAGGCGGATGTACTTATTTACCTTGTTTGTTTTTGTGGGGATTTTTTGGTAGATTTATTATACAGGCATTTAAATAAACGGTTATTTGTGTTTAGAATTAAACTGATAAGGGAAATTTCCGATCATTAACTTCTATAAATAAACCAATGGCTATTTATTTATTACAAACAAAATAACCACTGTGAAAATAACAACATATATTGAAATTTAGCAGTGAATACAGATAAATTGTATGTGTAGTACGATCAATGACAAACGTGCTGTATCAGCCACCCGTGATGATATCGATATCAGCACGGTTGCAAAAGCTTTATCACACCTTTAATCTGTATGACTTTACGTCATTGATTGTAGTTACTGTTTCAAAGGCTTTATCAAAACCTTATCTGTATGACGTCATTTCAAACCTTATTTGTATGACGTTATGTCACATAAAAAAGCATATACTTGAAGTATATGTATATAATAAAGTGTATATGGTATAGCTTTTTTCAATATCACACACCGTATCAACCCTCAGAGCTCTTGGGATTATATGGGTGTATCGGATTGATACGGATGCGATATTAAAAACGCCATATGATATTCTTTATGTATGTTTTCATTCTCATAATTCACATATAACAATTACAAATACAGAACCTTATTCTTTAACATTGAAAGATGACGTATTTACTAAGAAATACTTTAATAATAAATTCGGGGTGAATTTATGTATTCCATATAGGCAGTTTGATTAACACTGTTTGTTTATCAGTATTATCTGTAAAAAAAAATTGCTCTTCCGAATAGTCCGGAAAATGGCCATTTTATATCAAAGTTCGTGTCTGTGTGTGTTACATTTTAGTCTTTTGTCGTAGTTCTCGTCTTATATTTGGTGTGTTTCCCTCACTTTTAGTTTGTAACCCGGAATTGTTTTTTTTTCCTCAATCGATTCATGGATTTCGAATAGAGGTATACTACTGTTGCCTTAAGCTTTATTTGTATTTAACAGACATTACATGGTGAATACATAACGCCTATATCAGTAAAAAACCAGATTTTTATCTCATTATAATGGTAAAGTTAAATCCGGAATAGAGATATATTTGGCTTTGTGTGGGTTATTTTCACACAAAAATTTAAAAATCTTCTTTTAGGGACTTTTTTATGATCTTTAAAATCAACATTTATTATCAATGAATGGATATATATATATATATATATATATATATATATATATATATATATATATATATATATATGTTTTATTCAGTTTTATTTTAATAGGCACTTGCATACATCATTATTTCTGAAAAAATAAAATACAATTCTTCTAAAAAAAACCTTCAAAAATCGCAATGTTGAGATAAACCACATTAAAAAAAACGGGATGGGCGATGTGTTTTTTCATTACATAATTGGGTACTCCTCCCTGAACAAAATAAGTCTCATATTGGTTTAACATCACAGAAAAAAAGTTATCATGCAAACCTAACCTTTATTAATGTCAAACTTAAATACCAAATTAAAATGCATTTAGAGTTATTTTCAAGAAATTCAATTAGAAGCGTTTCTTCAACCAAAAGATGCGAGACCGATTTTACGTGTTACGACATTCTGTCTGCAACAGTAGTTGAACAGCTGAGGTCTGGTGCTCACACTTTTCTGCCTCAGGCATATGTTACGTTAGCTGTATTTGGCAAAACTTTTAGGAATTTCGGTCCTCAGTGCTCTTCAACTTCGTACTTTATTTGGCCTTTCTACCTTTTTTGGATTCGAGTGTTACTGGTGAGTCTTGTGTAGTCGTAAAAAACGTCTGGCGTATACTGTCGATTCATTTATTTTCGTGGGTACCAATTTTCGTGGATTAAGAAAAACTTGCATATTCGCGGATATTTAATTACGTGGTTTTGCTGAAGTCTGGATACATACCTATAGAAAAATTATCATTTATTGAATATTTAGTTTCGTGGTTTGACTGTGCCCACGAAATCCACGAAAATTTGTATCCAACGAATAATAATGAATCCATAGTACTTAATTTAGTCTTGGTATCAATGCTTGATTTATTAACTGGATTCAACACGTTTTCAGAAATAAGAATAGACAAAAAAAAAGGACAATTAAAAAGTGTCGAAACAAAAGCCATGCATTTGAAATGTATCAATGTTTGTCAATCTATCTGGTTTTTATTAAGACACATCTCTTACGGTTGAAAGTAAATTCATCTTGGATCAGTATGAACCAAGATGCATTGTTTTATCAGAACATGATGATCTAAATATACTAAAAGTTTAAGTACACGTTTCTTAGTGAGACTACGACATTTAAATACATTACTCAGACATTATATTCTTCGAGTTAACTCTATGTGTACCTCTGGATGAATGCCTTTATCGCCAAACTACCCAGATTACTTGTGGAATATAAATACGGGGAACAGCTCCAAAGTTTCAGTATGTTTTACATTTAACGTAGCTGACTTTTTAAAGGGTCTTGTGTTTACATTTCAATGCAATCATAAATATGATAGCAATAATTTTTCGTCCACCAGCATGTGTTACTGTCAGGAAAGTTTGTTGTCGATACCGTGTTACTCATCAGATTGTTTTAAAATATTACTCCGATAAAAGAGAGACGAAAGATACAAAAGGGACAGTCAAAATCATAGATTTAAAACAAACTGATAATGCCATGGCTAAAAATGAAAAAGACAAACAGACAAACAATAGTCCACATGACACAACATAGAAAACTAAAGAATAAACAACACGAATCCCACCAAAAACTAGGGGTGATCTCAGGTGCTCCACAAGGGTAAGCAGACCCTGCTCCACGTGTGGCACCCGTAGTGTTGCTTTATAATAACAAATCCGGTAAATAGTCTAATTTGGGAAGTCACATTCATGAAAGGGAGGGAAATTGTAGTTATGACGTAGAGAACATATCCGATATCATTTGTGAACGTTTATTCCATAACGATCAACCAACTCGTGATGGCGTCCGTAAAATTTACGAAGGGATGACTTCAACTTCACCATTTGGAACTCTTGGTTTAATAGTTTCCTTGTGAGCAGCAACCCTCTATCAAGAAAATCATAATAGGAAATGCAAGCACGGGAATATCGTATCAATTGGGAGATGTATACCCCGTATGCAGGTGCTGCTGGAATGTTGCTACTTACAAATGGAAAGTTCACAATTGGAAAGCTGAAATCATTTCTTTTGTCGTAAAGTATTTTTTTTCAACCGACCCTCATTGTCAATTTCTAGATGTAAGCCAAGATATGAGGCCGACTTAACTGTATCTGTAGTATCCTGTATCTCTAGTTCGATGGGATAGATGCGTTCCACATAGTCACCAAATTTTGAATTATTTAGTGAAATAACATCATCTTTATAGCGGAAAGTAAAGTTAAAAGATATTGTTAACTTCTTATCTTTCTTCGTAAGAAGTTCCTGCATAAAGTTAGCCTTGTAATAATAAAGAAACAAGTCGGCAAGTAGAGGGGCACAGTTTGCTCCCTTTGGAATGCCGAAAGTCTGTTGAAAATCACGTCCTCCAAGAATTTTTTGTTTGAATCAGGGTGATCCTTTACAGAATAGGATTTATCCCTCCCTAAGACAAGATACTTATTTCTACTTTGGCCATTCTTTTTTATGAAGCAAAGCAATACCAACTCTTTCAATTTGTCTTTTAGTTTGGAGTGTGGAATACTTTTGTAAAGAGTAAAACAGTTCTAATACTGTTACAAGATGAAAGAGAGTTAGATTGTATGTGCTTTAAAAGATCTTTCGAATTTTTAAGTATCCACATCTGATTCACGCCACCTCTAGAATAGGCAGTTGCACAAAAACTTTGAAGTCCGTCTTTGATTGCTGATAAAATAAATGTTGATAATTCAGAAAGAGGTTTCGTTAAGCACTTGGAAGACCCAGCAATATACCGTTATTTGTAAGGACACTTATGTAGTTTAGGTATCCAATACAGTGATGGACGATCCAGTTTTTTCAAAAGAACATAGAACAAACCTATGATTATCCAGGATTTCCACTTTGGTAAGTATTGTCAGGGTATATGTTGAGTTTCCAAGTGAATTGTCAATACCTAATTCGTTTATCAAGCAGTTAAGGTAATGAGTTCCACTCACAAACACGATATTGTTTGGGACTTTATCTTTATAAGGGTTAAGATTGAAATAATAACGATTTGATGTGGTTGGGAGCCTTCTCTCTCTAATAAATAAATTCCAACCAAGTTTGGTTCTGATGTGCCCTTAGTTTTATCCGGTGGTCGATTGAAAGCACCTACAATGTACAAGCATCATGTTTCCCCCTCCTAGATTAATGATCCAGTTTTAGCAGCTATCATGATTCCTCAATGGAGCCTTTTGGGAGATCTCCGCGTACCATATCAAAGCTAATACAGCAGTCCCACTGGGCCACGATTGCACTACGATCTGTGAAAATAATGCAAATTTTGATGATCGTAGTAAGATCGGTTAGATCACTGTAAGGTTGTGTAACGGTCGTGGTGAGGTCTTCAAGATCGTGATGAGCGTGACAAATTTTGAACATATTCAAAACAATCGTGGTCCGGTTGTGGCGAAATCAGGTCGTAGTAGAAGCATAGTGAAAGCGCACTTAGGTCGTAGTAAGATCGCAAAGGTCGCTGTACCATCGTAGAAAGAGCGTAGCGAAAGCGTGATTCTATTCGGAGAGACTGCGCTATGATCTCACGGCGACGTTATTATGACCTCACTACGACCATAACGTTCTCACCGCGACCCCACTACGCTTCCACTACGATTATACCACGTTTACATCACGCTGTTCAAGACCATAGTCCGATTCTAGCATGCTCTTGCAGTCCTCATCACGCTCTTCTTACGACCTGACTACGTTCTTACTTCGACCATCATTTTCATTGACATTTTCACATTAAATATATTAAATCTCTCCAAATTTTTTGTGTCTCTATGTAATTATACTTCTTGTTCCTTTTCTCTAATGGCTCAAACAGTCTTCTCGTTTTTATATATATTAGACCGTTGGTTTTCCCGTTTGAATGGTTTTACACTAGTAATGTTTGAGGTCCTTTATAGCTTGCTGTTCGGTGTGAGCCAAAGCTCCGCGTTGAAGCCGTACCTTGGCCTCTAATGGTTTACTTTTATAAATCGTTACGTGGATGGAGAGTTGTCTCATTGGCACCAATACCACATCTTTCTTTGTCTATTAATATATAGTATATGTGTCATTTCTGCTATCGTTCACTAAACTATCGTGATTTGAGCTTGAATCTAGTAGATGTTGGTGGCATGGCTGCATTGTTTCCGCGAAATGTACGTATTAACCAGAAATAGAAGTAATGGAACTGTTTTGATATGGAATATAATGTTGATGATTTTACTTAGAATGTAGTAAGATCGCGGTATGAACGTAGTATAATCGTGATTATAACGTACTATAATCACAGTAGAAGCGTGGTAAGATCGTGTTGCAATTAGGTAACTCGTGGTATACGTATGGTCGTATTAAGAACGTGATGAGCTTAGAGAGGTCTTGATAAACGTAGTGAAGTCGCAGGAAAAGCGCGGTGAAAACGTGGTATAATCGTAGTGGGGTTGTTGTAGAAGCGTAAGAAGGACGTAGTAGCATCATAAAAGCAACGGAAATTAACATGTTCATGCCTCTCATACCATGACCACACCACGATCTGAATTAATTTAACATCGCAGTGAGCTCGGTGCGATCGTGGTCTAGTGGGACTGGGGCTTCAGGTAATCAGCGAGTATCTCGCTTGACTCAATATTTGAGTCTAACCATGTTTCTGTGCCAATGATTATATCTGGTGCAGTTCAGTTAATTAAATTTTCTATAACTTTCCTTTTTTCCTTAGGCTTTGACAACGGATGTATATGATTCAGTACTGACAGCTGACAGGTTAAATGATTGATTGGGAATTTATGCTGGATCTTGGTGTTGATGGAATGAAAGCTTCGGATTTACTGTCTGCCATTAATAGATTGGCTGATATGTTTAGCGTTGAATGTTTGCTGCTATCTGCTTTCGTTATAAAATATATTTTTGTTGAAGAGTTGCTTGGTTTAGAACAAGATCGTGTCCACGTGTCTTTTTTTCCCCTAATTTGCTGAATTATGTTGTAGACATTCTAAAACAGCTTCTGTGTGCCTATTTGAAACAATTATCGCAGGCTATAGATGCCAATTTGCTAGCTTTTTGACAAAGTGTGCATGCAATCTTTGTCGTGTTAGGCCTGGGTTATGTTATTTGCCACAGAGTAGAAGTAAGATCAGTTGTTGTGTGCTCCTGTCCGTGGATTGTTTTTTTTACTGTTCTTTATCCAGTAGTACGTTTATTCAGCTTCAGTTACTTGGTTACTAAGTTGCTCAGTTAAATATATGTTCACCTTCAATAGTTCTGTTGTTGTAGATAGAGTCCTGGTGTGCTGAATTGTATTTTCACTATGAGGTAAGTATTTGTGTAAAATTAAAGCGTGTCTTGGTCAACAAAAACTTTTTGCATGAAGAACGTACATGTATAAGAGAAAATTTGGTTGTTGCCCACGATTTACACCAGAATTCGTAAGGAAATTTCTTTCCTAAGTAGGCATTCCGTAGTGTAAATCGAGGCTGTCAGGATACAAAGGATAAAATATAACAATTTGTGAATGCAACAATTAAAAAAAAGTGTGTGCAAAAAAATAAATAATCACATTTACATATTTACAAACAGGTTAGATATCTAAATATACTTACTTTGAATATTTTTTGTAAACTGATCCATGGAGTTAACACTGATGACCTTTTGTGGAAGTGAATAACACAGTATAATCGTAAATGGAAAAAAAGCTGTACTTGAAGTAATCTGTTCTTGTGGGAAATGTTTGGTATTGAATAAATTGGTGAATCTGGTGCTTTTGACCGGGTGTTGTAAATCTTAAAGGTTTGAATCTACTACAATACGTTTGTGTGAGGTTTTGTACATCATTGGTTCTCGATATGTTGTTTCGACGAGTTTCGATTGAAGTTGGCAGTGACACTAGTACTTCTGGTGTTATGGTACCTTTTGCTGACATAGCGTGGTGCCCTTCTTTGTTCTTTTTCAATGTTGTTTGTTTGTGTGTGGGAGTGAGGGGGGGACCAAACTGAAGAGCAGTATTATAAATTCTATCGTGCCATGGATTTATAAAAAGCCCAACGTTTTGTTTCTTCCTAATTTATTTTTAAGTTTCAATTTTGAAAGCCCAAAAAATAAAATCAGCAGTAGTATACCGCTGTTCGTACTTTATAAATCGCTTGAGAAAAAAAACCAAATCCGGGTTACAAACTAAAACTGAGGGAAACACATCAAATATAAGAGTACTACGACACAGCAGAAAGACAATATGAAAATGTAACATACACAAAAACGAACTATAATATAACAATAGACTTGGTACAGGACATTTTAATAAAAAAAAATGGTGGGTTGAACTTGGTTTTGTGGCATGATAAACCATCGGCGTTTATGGCAATGTTAAATATAACATTAAAATGATAACATTACATGACAGGACTACAATACAAAGAAATGAGAGATAATATAGGGCAGAGAAACAAACGAATAATAGCTAACATAAAGTACCAGGTTTAACATTTAATATGCCAGACATGCGTTCCGTTTCATCCATACAAGATCTTATTTTTCTCAGTAATGTTGTTGATATGGGTATCATTAGACATGTTGTTAAATAAGGTGATACCAAGATAGTTTGCAGTACGTATTGACGGATTTTAAAATGTAACCTTCTAATACATAGTCGTGTTTGAATAGTGACTCTGATCTGGTTACGGTGAAAGAGTTGCATTTTTCTGGGTGGAATTGCATACCCATAGTTTGTTCCCATTTGGCTAGGCAGTTTATATCATTTTGTAAGATGGTACAATCTTGTTGATTTTTTAGCTCACTGGCCCGAAGGGCCAAGTGAGCTTTTCTCATCACTTGGCGTCCGGCGTCGGTCGTCGCCCGGCGTCGGTCGTCGCCCGGCGTCGGTCGTCGCCCGGCGTCGGTCGTCGCCCGGCGTCCGTCGTCCGTCGTCGTTACCTTACAAAAATCTTTTTCTCTGAAACTGCAGTGCCAAATTTAACCAAACATGGCCAAAATCATTATTAGGGTATCTAGTTTAAAAATTGTGTCCGGTGACCGGCCCAACCAACCAAGATGGCCGCCATGGCTAAAAATAGAACATAGGGGTAAAATGCAGTTTTTGGCTTATAACTCAAAAACCAAAATTGTTTATCAGGTGAAGATTTATCTGCCCTGAAATTTTGAGATGAATCGGACAACCCGTTGATAGGTTGCTACCCCTGAATTATTGATTTTAAGGAAATTTTGCTGTTTTTGATTATTATCTTGAATATTATTATAGATAGAGATAAACTGTAAACAGCAAAAACTTTGAACAAAGTAAGATCTACAAATAAGTCAACAGGACCAAAATGGTCTGTTGACCCCTTTATCGTAAATCTTAGTTATCTTTTACAAAAATCTTCTCCTCTGAAACAACTGAGCCAAATTAAACCAAACTTGGCCACAATCATCATTGGGGTATCTAGTTTCAAAATTGTGTCCGGTGACCTGGCCAACCAACCAAGACGGCCTCCATGGCTAAAAATAGAACATAGGAGTAAAATGCAGTTTGTGGCTTATCACTCAAAAACCAAAGCATTTAGAGCAAATGACATGTGGTAAAATTGTTTATCAGGTCAATATTTATCTGCTCTGAAAGTTTGAGATGAATTGGACAATGAGTTGTTGGGTTGCTGCCCCACAATTGGGAATTTTTAAAGAATTTTTGCTGTTTTTGGTTATTTTCTTGAATATTAGTATAGATAGGGATAAACTGTCAACAGCAATAATGATCAGCAAAGTAAAATCTACAAATAAGTCAACATCACCTAAATGGTCAGTTGACCCCCTCAAAGAGTTATTGCCCTTTATAGTCAATTTTTAACAATTTTCATTAATTTTATAAATTTTTGTCAATTTTTACAAAATATTTTCCTGTGTGTAACTAAAGGGCCAAGTTTATTATAGATAGAGAAAATTGTAAGTAGCAAGAATGTTCAGTAAAGTAAGATCTACAAACACATCACTATCATCAAAACACAATTTCGTCATGAATCCATCTGTGTCCTTTGTTTAATACATGTATGCACATATGTATGAGCGACTCAGGCTCTTAAGAGCCTCTTCTTATATTTCTGCATAAAATACAGTCGTCTGCAAATAAGCGTGTTTTGTGTTACCGTTGCAGAGAGGTCATTAATTAAGACTGAGCGTTGATTCACCCCACTTACCACAGGCATTTTACTAAATACATCTCCGTCAAGGACAACTTATTGCGTTCTATTATTAAGGAAAGCTGATGCCCATGTATTTCCCCTGATGTCATAATTATCCATCTTCCTTAATATTTTCTTTGTACCTTGTCAAATGCCTTTGAAAAGTCTAAATTAATAAGATCAGTTTGTACGACATTATGGCGATTATTATGCCTTTTGTTATTCATGACTTAATGTACAAATGATTTAGGTAGCTGTGTTTTACAGCTGCGTTTTGCTCCACAATGATATTATGTTTGTTCAGATGTTTTAGTATGTTACATACAATGATGTATTCAAGCAGTTGGCAGCATATACAGGTTATTGAGACAAGTATGTAGTTACTGGCTAGATATTTTTCACCTTTTTGTAAAAAAAAAGTGCCTGCCTGTTGGTACATTCACTTTCAAGAACGATGTATTAAAAATGAAAGTGAGAGGAAATGCAAATTCTGATGGAATATTTTTTAAGAATGCGTTCTTGTATTTCATCTTGACCTGTAGCTTTATATAGATCAAGATTTTTAAAAGTTTGTCCATGCCATTAGATGTTACATGTATGTTTGCCATAAATAAATAGTTGTCTGAAAGAGTTGGTATTTGTTCTTATTGTTTATTTTGTATTTCAGCTGTTTCTTTTGTGCCATCTATCGACATTCACTCAGATCTCCTCAGCTGTCTTTTTTGGTGGACCTTATATAATTCCAAAATGTTTTCTGTTTTTGTGAAATTTGTAAGCCTTCGTCGTAACCCATGACTTTTTCCAGAAATGTCCATTAGCTTTTCTTGTCTCTGTCTGAAGTAATTTATTTGTGTCCTCTGTACTTTTTATTAATTTTATTGAATACATGCACATTTATACCCCAATAGGGTTGAAGACATACCTACATTGTAACTCAACAAAATAATTTTACAATACATCATAAAAAACAATAAAAGAACAAAACATTTTATACATATGTATCTATCATGCAGTTGTTGAGTCCACCCTCCTCAGTGATTCAAAAACTTATTTATGTTTTGTGCAAGTCTGTTTTCATTTTCTTTAAAAATTTATTCCTTTTTCTAATCAGTGATTTTATCTCTTTTTTAACGCATGGTAGTTTCTGTTTGGTGTTATTTATCATTTTAGTAGGAATTGACTCTTTCATGGTATTTAATACCTTTGTTTTGAAATTATTCAAATTCATAACTATAGATGCATTAAATAGACGTGTGGAGTAATGTTGATCACATTCTCATTGTGCTTTATTTAAACCCTGATACAAAAAAATGTTCATACCTATGTATTCCTTATGATAGCATTTCTCGCATGAATCACAGCACACACATGCTTCATTGCTTGATCTACATGTATATTTTGGTGGTTTAGAATATATTTTTTTACCTGATTTAGTGTTTTATTGATTGGCAGTTTATTGTGTCAGACAAGACTTTAAGGGTCTGATCGTTTGAAGGTTTGTCTACGTGGGAAATTAGGCATTCCGAAAAGATAACATTCCTATGTTAAATTTTGTAGACCCTGGTATGACTATCCATACCTAAGCAGTTTTCTGGTACCATTTGTCGCTATAATCGCAGCACACACCTGCAGTTTTCCAGGTGACTCTCTAACTGCAAATTCCACAAGGAAATGTTGTGCTCTACAACCAGGGTTTGGTGCAGGGACACAGGAATTTGCTAGCAAGATTGCAAATAGATGAAGCAATGCTTCTTTCTCAGAGGTCTCATATTTATAATTTTTTGGATGACATATAATGTTTCTGTAGTCATTCTTAAATTAAATGTGTTATGACTTGCATGTCTGAATGATGGTACTTATGTTGGTGAGAGTGATTTAAAAGTCATTATATTGATAGTGTATGACTGCACATTTGGCAGGAAGCTCTCAACACCGAAGTAGGTGTCTAACAAATGTATAGATAAGTAAAATATGATAAGTGTCTTAAAATTCATATTCCATAAAAGAGAGTTCCAATAATTGCAGGATGTTATTGTTTGTGCTGGTTTTGATAATGAGGTACATGTAAGAGGTAAGAGCTCGAGGTGCAACAATGATTTAATTCGGGTCTAAAGGTTTAGCTTTGCTAGTGTTGAAATAATTGTTGTGTGGAGTTATAACTAAACACTCCTAGATTATATCTAAAGGTCATAATGTGTTCCAGATAACATGTGGAATATGATACATGAACAAAAAATGTCTAGATATGTAGTATCTCTACAAAGGAGTAGGTCCGGTAAGGACCGATTTTGGCCTCAAATTTCAGTTTCATCTGACGAAAAATTTTGACCACTTTTTAAACACTTAAGTGTCTATTTTATTTGATTCAATTAATTTATGTGAAAGATTTTAACTTATTTAGTCATTAAAAACAATCCGATTTAAGCTCAAATATGAAAAATCTACCAAAAATGCGAAAAAATGCCACTTTTCAGATGCTTTTTGTCAAAAATGAAATTGGCCGCATCCGTGTTCATCCTCAATCTTTATATATGTTCTGTATTATCATCAAATACAACTTCCATTTGAATATTTTGGATGAACACGAATGCGGCCACTTTCGTTTTACACGGAAACCGTCTAAAATTTAACTAAAATGCTGGAATTGTGAAGATTTTAGTAATTTAGCATGACTTAATGGTGCTAGTACCCAATATATTTGCATTGTATTATCAATAAACAGCTGCGCCATGAGCGCATGATACGCCCGACGTCTTATGTGGAAGTCATATGCAATAATCATAAATAGTTTATGAGAAAGTTTTAAGCAATAACTATATATTGTTTTAGAGACACGGCGGGACATGTGAAACCCCCCCCCCCCCACCCTGTTTTTTTTTTTACAAAAACTAAATATTACCAAAATAAAATTTTGAATCAAAGCCAAAAAGTATACAGATCTTTAGATTAATATATCAAAGAAGTGTGTAAAGTTTTAAGCAATAATCATAACTTATTTTTGAGATACGGCGCGACATGTAAAAAACCCTCCCCTGTTTTTCAAAATACTCAATAACTCAAAAATAAAATTTTGAATAATCACCAAAAAGTATACAGATCTTTAGATTAATAGAACAAAGAAGTGTGTAAAGTTTTAAGCAATAATCATAAATTGTTTTTGAGATATGGCACAACATGTTAAAAAAACCCTCCCCCTTTTTTACAAAATACTAATAACTCAAAAATGAAATTTTGAATCATCACCAAAAAGTATACAGATATTGAGATTAATATAACAAAGACATGTGTAAAGTTTTAAGCAATAGTCGTAAATAGTTTTTGAGATATGGCGCGACATGTAAAAAAAACCCTCCCCCTTTTTTTACAAAATACTCAAAAACTCAAAAATGAAATTTTGAATCATCACCAAAAAGTATACAGATATTAAGATTAATATAACTAAGAAGTGTTTAAAGTTTTAAGCCATAATCAAGAATCGTTTTTGAGATACGGTGCGACATGTGAAAAAAAAACACACCCCTGTTTTAGTTACAAAGTGCCGTAACTCAAAAAGTTTTAATCTTATTTTCACCAAAAAGTATACAGATCATTTGACCATCATAAGAAACAACTATGTTAAGTTTCATGAAATTTGGATAAGTCGTTCTCAAGTTACGGTGCGACATGTTTACGCCGGACAGACAGACGGACTGACGGACAGACAAACGGACGGACGGACGGACGGACACCGGACATTTGTATACCATAATACGTCCCGTCAAAATTTTGACGGGCGTATAAAAACCTGTTTTAACCGAGCAGGCGCGTGCATTCTGTCCGAAACAACGTATATACTTAAGTTTGTATACTACTGTCGACGATATGTCTTCTCCCATCCTTCATAACCTATTCATAAAAGAAGTGAAGCTTTTCTGCTGATTTCTGAATATCCGTTTTACTAGTATAGATAACATATTTAAAAGGTGAGGGCTCCCATAACCAAACAGAAACAAAAAACGTATTAAACACGAATCTATGTTTTCTCAAGCTGATATCTAAAATATGTTTCAATTTAAATGTATTTATATACAGTTACATCATTATGTGATTTCCTTGAATGCTATTATTATATTGATGTAATATAACAACAGAAATTACAAAATACAAAGTTTATGATCACGTTAGAAGTCGTCTTTCCTTTCATAATGCAGGTAGGAGTTCTCATTGTATTTTCCAAAATATTTTTTTTCTAAATGTTCATGAATAATTAGCATGCATTTTGTTATGAAAGAAACTAAACAAAAATAAACCGGAAATATACATAATTATATTTAAAAAAAACTACTACTATAAGCTTGGTGGAAATACCCATTACCTTTAAACTGTTCAAAGCTTGTCGACAGTTTGTGCATAAAACCAAACATTCCTTACCCCACAAAATTACGATGAGTCTGTCCTTTGTATAAGATAAGATAAGATAAAAAATTTATCAATCTAATCAAGAACCCATAAAGGGCATCATTTTACAACACAATATGATTGGAAAAAGCAAAACAGAAAACTAATTAAAGTGACATCTGACATCCACGTATTCCAACATCAATCCGCATTTCGATAGCAAATAATCTTATTCGGAAGACTTCGTATACATACTATTAGTACTTTATTGTAGTTATATTACAAGATAGTGATCAAATGATGCTAGTATTACTAGACTTACAATAGCTTTACATCAATTCAAGGGCGAAGTTATCAGATACATTAGAACAACACATATTGATGTCTATCTACAATATAGTTTGTTACAGTTCAGATAGAGAGGATATAAGGAGATTGAAATCGAAAAGTACATAACTGAGGCATTATCATGTAATAGATCTGATTTAATTAGAAAAAAGGCTAAAACACACAAAGGAAATTCCTTTATTATTGCCAACGAAATTTAATCTTTGCATTCATAAGTTAAAACAATGCATTAGTAAATATTTGGATCTTCTAAAACAGGATGCAGTTTGCAACGAAATATTTTCAAGCAAACCATTAATAACTTATATCAAGAGTGCTCACGCTGAAATGTCTCGACTTCTTTACTAATCATTGATATTATTTTGATAGTCTTAAATATAAGGCTTTATAACAACTGTCACATAAACTTAACCAAGATACCAAACATTGACCAATGAATCATGAAAATGAGGTCAAGGTCAGATGAACCATACCAGGCAGACATGTACAGCTAACAATTCTCCCATACAACACATATAGTTAACCTATTGCTTATAGTTAAAGAAAAACATACCAAAACACAAAAACTTAACAACGATGAACTGTGAAAATGGGGTCAAGGTCAAATAAAACCTGTGCAACTGACATATTTTGTTTATAGATTATAAAATATTTTCATTCACCAAATACAGTTGACCTATGGCATATAGTATTAGATGAAAAGACAAAAACTAAAAAAAGAACCATGATAATGAGGTCAAGGTCAGATGATATCTCCCCGCTAGACATGTACACCTTACAATCATTACATACAACAAATATAGTAGACCTCTTGCATAAAGTATGAGTAAAACAGACCAAAACACAAATACTTCACTATAACCACTGAACCATGAAAATGAGGTCAAGGTCAGATGACATCTGCCAGTTGGACATGTATACCTTACAGTCTTTCCACCGAATATATTAGACCTATTGCTTATAGTATCATAGATATGGACTTGACCACCAAAACTTAACATTGTTCACTGATCCATGAAATGAGGTCGCGGTCAAGTGAAAAATGTCTGACAGGCATGATGACCTTGCAAGGTACGCACATACAAAATATAGTTATCCTATTACTTATAATAAGAGAGAATCAAACATTACAAAAAATCTGAACTTTTTTTTTCAAGTGGTCACTGAACCATGAAAGTGAGGTCAAGGACATTGGAAACTTCGTAACATGGGGCATCTATATAAAAAGTATGAACCATCCAGGTCTTCCACCATTTAAAATATAAAGATTTTAAGAAGTTAGCTAACGGCGCCGCCGCAGCAGCCGCCGGATCACCATGCATATGTCGAGCTTTCTGCAACAAAAGTTGCCGGCTCGACAAAAAGCATAACAGTATTGCAGACCTATTGACAATGACAAAATCAAAATAAATTGATATAGGTAAATCCCTGATGATGGCGGGCCTACAATGCTTAAGGTGGCTCGGGACTATTCGACTGCGCATAATTTCACGCATGAATTACAAAAGTATTTGTCGTAATTTTTTTTAATATTTTGATTGATTAGAAATATTAAATCATTGTAGTTATGTGACTAAAAAAATATTTTCGTTTTTATTGGTATTTTTTAAAGGGTCAAAATGACATTTCACCCATTTTTACCATTTTCCCGCCAAAATTTGGGTTGTAAGGCAAAATATTTTTTTTTCCTTATCGATGACCTATGTTTTTTATTGACTCATTCTTTGAAGCTGTATTCCAGCTTTTCATATTACAGATTTGGAACAATTGTCATAGAACGTTTTTTTGATATTCCGAAAAAAATATGTCAACACCTCTATTTCCCCTATCATTTCATTGAAAAATGGTCCCTTTTACATACCTGTTTAAAAGTAAAATTTTGAGCTTAAATGGTCCGTGACCCCCTATTTTTTTCGACTAATTTGATTCATTTTCTTTAAAGAATAAAATAACCAAAAATACGGCAATTCTGATAGAAATTTCGAATACGCCCGAGCCACCTTAAACCCTTTCATAAATGTTATACATTTGATACTATTAGCATATAATACAAAAACTGCCGAAACACAAAATAAGTGTGGGATTGATGTAAAGCAATTGCAAGTCTAGTAATACTGGCATCATGTGATCACTATTTTGTAATATAATTACAATAGAGTACGACATCAATAGTATGTATACGGAGTCTTCCGAATCAGATTATTTGCTATCGGAATTCGGATTGATGTTGAAACACGTGAATGTTAGGTGTCATTTTTATACAATGTCAGGAAGTTTATTGTTTTTTTTTGAAAATCATGTATATAACAAATATTATTTCCATGCGGAAAAAAATGAACAGTAACTTTCAATATGAAACAACTACATGTATGATAAGTGTCATCAGGGCTGGATCCGGTCATTTATAAAACGTTTGGTGATTCCAACAAGGATAAACTATACCTTTTATATATCTGGCTTTCGGATCTTGGTTGATGACCACTACAGTATAGCAGTAAAAACACACCCGATATCCCAATTCAGAATGTATATAAATATATATTATTAATTCGTATATTTTAACAAATTTGATTGGTTTAGGGATAACTATATTTTCGAAGATAGAGAGAAAACGGCGGATAGCAAAAAGCATATTGACCGGCAAAAAGCATATTGCACGGTTATTTTTAGAATATCTAAAAAACAGATATACTTTGGGACGTCATGTAATGAATTTCAAGATATTGTTTAACGTTTTGAAACAAATGATGTCTGTGAACGATTATTTGACGAAAAAAAATCTTAAAATACATAAGATGTCAAAAAAAAAGTAAATGAATTAACAACTAATATGTTGTTATTGTCAAGGGGACAATATAATATCTATTAAGTTCCAACAAACCTAAATGACGATTTTGATACAAACATGGTCGGAAATTAATAATACAGGATATATCGACCCAAAGAAGTATATCGACCTCGGACTTCGTCCTCAGTCAATATACTTCTTTCAGGTCAATATATCCTTGTATCGACCTCATACAAAGGCTATATTTGTATTATATAGGGAGGGATCCTTATGTTTGCATTTGCTTACTTATTTACCTTAACATATTTTTTTGTGTTTCGAATTAAGTAAGTAAAATCGGGATCAGACTCCCGCGGAAGATTATCAGATCAAGATATTGTTTAACCATTGTTTGAAATCTCGCATGATTTCTCCTCTCAATTTGAATCACTTTACAAATTGTATCAGATACTCGTGGTGTTAAAATTTGTAATTTTATTTATTATTCTAGATAGTATATGCAAATATTAATTGCTAGCCTAATTCATTAAATAGTACACACAAAACGACACTAGTGCCTATAAATCATTTGACGCGTATAATAAGATCATGCCATGGTATAAATTTATGATTATCGATATGCAATATACGTGCATGCAATATATAGAAAAACGTAAATTGCATTTCAACCTGAACATTCTGGATTTTGGAAGAAAGTGAAAGTGAAAATACTAGTTTTATAGAAATTAGGATATCTATAGGGTAACTACATATGTAAGTATAATTATAAATGTGTATACACGAGTTATCATTATATTATTAATCGCATTTTTTAAATCTAAATATTATTAGTAACATGTATCTGCATGTACACCAACTGCCCTTGAAATGTTAACTTTCCTGTAACATGAAAGCATTTTTTATATTTTTTCGAAATTAATAATTAAAGGAAATAAACTCATAAAAAATACGTATTTCCGTGTTGTTTTTTGTTTCGTTTTGTTGTCTTTTGTTTTGTTTTGTTTTGTTTTATTAGGTCTTTCCACTTTTCCGTGGAAAGACCTATTGGATTTCTTCTGATTATTAGGTCTTTCCACTTTTCCGTGGAAAGACCTATTGCTTTTCTTCTGATTATTAGGTCTTTCCACTTTTCCGTGGAAAGACCTATTGCTTTTCTTCTGATTATTATTTTTTTTTTTTTTTCTTCCGCCTAATTTTTTTCCTTCGCTGTTTTTTTTTTTTGCAAGATGTCGCTTAAAAATTTGGAATATGATATCGAACAGTTTATACGCTTTTGAAACCAACTCTGCTAAACCGAATACTTTACCATATAAGAGTTATCTCCCCGAACACTGTTTTTCTTGTTATCTCTAAGGCTTCGCAACCGTATAAGAAACCGACAAATTTATTTTTCCAAATTGCTCGTTACATCCTCAGGATGTTCTGTTTTATTTTGACCGAAGCCGTATATAGATTCCATATGAGAGTTTTCCCCCCTTTTATGTTTGATATTAGAATATGCATTTCTAACTGGTAAACCATAAGTGATAGAGGCCTAGGGTCTTTTGATTTGAGGTCCTTGGTTAAAAAAAATGAAAATTAGGTCAAGGTCAAAGGTCAAGGTCATGTTCAAAATTTTGAATTTGGCTTGTTATCTCTCATTTTTAGAAATCTTATAAGATATCGACAAAATATTTTCACACAATTGTTATAAAATTAACGGTACCAATTTTCTTGCACCAGATGCGCATTTCGACAAAAAATGTCTCTTCAGTGATGCTCGTGACCAAAATATTTGAAATATTTGTTAGTCGCGACATTTAGTTACACATACATTTTAGTCGAAAGGATAAGTAGATGTTTGATGCGAGTTTTCCCCCCTTTTATATCTAATATCAGTTGTATGGTGCTATAACTCATAAACAATATAAAGTAAATACCTAGAGTCTTTTGATTTGAGGTCCTTGGTTTATGACCTTGAAATTGAGCTCAAGGTCATATGTTAATTTAACGTTCTAGATTTTGACCTTTGCTTTTACCTCATATGTATTCATGTTAAAGCTATCAGACTTTTTGCATTAGGTTGCAAGCAATATGACGTTGAAAAAGCTAACCGGAAGTGACCTTTTGTAAACCGGAAGTAGCTAATTTTTGTAATTAATTGTTGTAAAAGTATGTAAAACCATATATTTTTGGAATCAGCGTCAAGTAAACTATAAGACAATACCGGAAGTAACATATTTTGAACCGGAAGTAGAAAATTATCTCCCTTATTTATATCTTCTTGTGTAGAAACCTTATATTTTTTGAATCAGCGTACAATAAGTTGTCATTTGACGTTGAAATTGACATTTAAAACCAAATTTAAATATTTTCATACAAAAAAAATCATTACTGGTGGAAAGACCATCAATGGTTCTCTGAACAATTGGTTTTTAATTATTATGTTTTTTTTTTCTTCCGCCTAATTTTTTTCCTTCGCTGTTTTTTTGTTTTGCAAGATGTCGCTTAGAAATTTGGAATATGATATCGAACGGTTTATACGCTTTTGAAACCAACTCTGCTTAACCGAATACTTTACCATATAAGAGTTATCTCCCTGAACACTGTTTTTCTTGTTATCTCTGAGGCTTCGGAACCTTATAAGAAACCGACAAATTTATTTTTCCAAATTGCTCGTTATATCATCAGGATGTTCCATTTTATTTTGACCGAAGCCGTATCGAGATTCCATATGAGAGTTATTTCCCCTTTTGTATTTGAAATTTTGAAATGTATTTTAAACTGGAAAACCATAAGTGATAGAGACCTAGGGTCTTTTGATTTTGGCTTTTTTCACTCATTTTCATAAACCTTATAAGATATCGACAAATTATTTTTACTAAATTGTTAGTTGCGACATGTCGTAACATAATAATTTTGGTTGAAAGGGTGCGTAGACAATGACTGGGAGTTTCCATAGGCGGATTTAGGGGGGGGGGGGCCCAGGGGGCCCGGGCCCCCCCTTTTTGGGAAAAAATTTGGTTGCTTATATAGGGAATCACTGAAGCGTGACTGGAGCGGGCCCCCTCTTAGGTCAGTCAGTGGACCCCCACTTATGAAAATTTCTGGATCCGCCACTGGTTTTAGCCCTATCATATCTAAAATTATGCGTAAAGTGATATAACTTATTAACCATACATATTAGAGACCCAGGGTCTTTTGATTTGAGATCCTCAGTTTGTGACCTTGAAATTGAGGTCAAGGTCATAGGTAAATTTGACGTTCTAGATTATGAACTTTGCTTAAAATTCATATCTTTACATCATAAAGCCATAGGAACTGACATTTTAGACTGATATTTAATATTCTAATATCAAAATAGATATTTACTGGTGGAAAGACCTTCAATTGTTCTCTGAACAATTGGTTTTTAATTATTATTTTTTTTTTCTTCCGCCTAATTTTTTTCCTTCGCTATTTTTTTGTTTCGCAAGATGTCGCTTAGATTTTTGGAATATGATATCGAACAGTTTATACGCTTTTGAAACCAACTCTGCTTAGCTGAATACTTTCCCATATAAGAGTTATCTCCCAGAACACTGTTTTTCTTGTTATCTCTGAGGCTTCGCAACCGTATAAGAAACTGACAAATTTGTTTTTCCAAATTGCTTGTTACATCCTCAGGATGTTCCGTTTTATTTTGACCGAAGCCGTATATAGATTCCATATGAGAGTTATCCCCCCTTTTATGTTTGATATAAGCATATGCATTTCTAACTGGTAACCCATAAGTTATAGAAACCTAGGGTCTTTTGATTTGAGATCCTTGGTCCAAAAAAATGAAAATAAGGTCAAGGTCAAAGGTCAAGGTCATATTATAATTTTTGATTTTGGCCTATTTTCACTTATTTTCAAAAGCCGTTTAACTTATCGCCAAATTATTTTTACTAAATTGTTAGTTGCGACATGTCGTAACATGTAAATTTTAGTCGAAAGAGTACGTAGACATTTGATGCCAGTTTTGCCCCCTTTTATATCTAATATTAGTTGTAAGGTAATACAACTCATTGACAATATATAGTAGAGGCCTAGAGTCTTTTGATTTGAGGTCCTTGGTTGATGACCTCGAAATCATAGGTAAATGTAACGTTCTAGATTTTGACCTTTGCTTTTACCTCATATGTATACATGATCAAGACATGGGACTTTTTAAATTAGATTGCAAGCAATCTGATCTAGAAAAAGACAACCGGAAGTGACCTTTTGTAAACCGGAAGTAGCAAATTTTGTACTTTATTAATGAAAAAGTATATAGAACCATATATTTTTGGAATCAGTGTCAAGTAAACAATAAAAAACTACCGGAAGTAACATATTTTAAACCGGAAGTAAAAAATGATCTCCCTTATTTATATCTTTTTGTATAGAAACCATATATTTTTGGAATAAGTGTTCAATAAGCTGTCATTTGACGCTAAAATTGACATTTAAAACCAAATTTTAATATTTTCACATAAAAAAAGGTCTTAACTGGTGGAAAGACCATCAATGGTTCTCTGAACAATTGGTTTTTAATTTTGTTTTGTTTTGTTCGGTTCGGTTTGGTTCGTTTCGTTTCGTTTCGTTTCGTTTCGCTTTGGTTTGTTTTGTTTTGTTTTTGTCACTTATAAAACAGTGCTGTTGCAAGATTTATGAGAATAAGCCTTGTTTAGATTTTCTTTTGGGAAATAGAGAAATAAAGAAAAATTAAAAAGTACTACAAATGTGGGTTGCATATTTTAGATATATGTACTATATTTTACACTAGTCAACTACGCTGTAGAGACTGATTATATCGGATTAATAGACAGGTAGCTATTCTTGTGATAAAGTAGTTCGCAATAATCAATATTTCGTTTTCATCGGAACTATACTGATCAAACTTATCTTCGAAACCACAATAGTGCTCAGAGAAGAAACAGTTATCTTTTTAACAGTTTTTTTTAAAAAAACAAGTGCAAATGCATTGTGTATTTTTCGTTATGTATTGTAAGTTTTGCATTTTGACCTTCTTGTACATGTACGTCTGATATTTTTAAGCGCCAACTTTTGAAACACATTGATAAGAAAATGGATACGAAGAGAAAAAGTTCATACATGTACTAAATCTAAAGCCATTTCCGTATACTTTTTTGTCTATGCATAGTACATATTTTTGAAGTTGCATTGATAACGACAAAAAACTTTGTTTTACTTGTTAGGGAGCTACCATTTGATTTTTATGGGGGGGGGGGGGGGGGGGGGGGCTAGGATGAAATTTGAAAAAAATAGGCAGGACAAGAGTTTTGAGTAAAAAAAAAAGGCAGGATGAGAAACTTGTTAAAAAAAAAGGCAGGATGACAATTGGTGTAAAAAAGTCAGGATAAACTAGTAAAAAAAAAGGCAGGACCGAATAGAGTAAAAAATAAAAAGGCAGGACAGAGATTACAACTAAAAAAAAAAGCAGGACAAAATTTTTCATCCTAGCCCCCCCCCCCCCTCCCCCCCCCCCCCCCCCCCCCCATAAAAATCAAATGGTAGCTCCCTTACAGTAGTTGTCACGTCAGTGGTATTGTCTATTGGTCTAGCTGTACTGGATACATGTATATGTAATTTTGTACAAATGTAGTGTAATAGCATTCTGCTTAGTTTATCATTGTGTATGTATGTAAATATATCATAAAAATGTAGAAAGTCATGGTGTGGATTAGATGTGTTACCTACTGAAAATAATAAATAATTTTAAATTATTAGTTATATTATAATTATTGTTTTTAAAAAACTCTGATTCCCAACTTAATTTGGAGACACAGATGCATTTGCGTGACAAATAAATAGACAATTTGATTTTTGAATTGCACGAAACAAAAAGTGAAAATAGGAACAATATCCCCTCTTCTCTAAAAATTAATTTGGTGTTCCCTTAGCTTAAAATGGAAATAATACGTACAGTCCTATGGTAAGACCGTTGTTTTTAAATTCTATTATAATATTTTATTCTCTTTTATCATTTAGCAGTAAAAAAAAAAACATTTAAAAAGCACTCAATGTTACAGAATGTAGGACACTTAATCATATATGTATAAAAGTGAAAATATTTTTACGCGTCAGAGAAAATGATTAAGTAGCTACGACTAGTTCGGGTTTAAAAAAAAAAGATCTGTCCACTAACAATTCTGGTAACCTCTTCACCGACAATTAAATGAGTGTCCTCTTTCATATAGTTAAAATACCAATTAGATCATCTAGAATGAGACTATTTAGACTTTTTTTATGAGATAATTCGCTGACATGTCTTCGAAAACATGTAATTTCACTCGAAATTTCTTCCGAGCGTTGTTCCTACTGTGCTTCGTTTATTTATTGTCAGTATCGATCATCTGCTGTTTTTATTGTGTATGTTTAATATGTATGTATATATGTTTATTGTGTTTATTGTGTTATATTTGTTGGTCACAAACTGTAAAGTTTATACGACAATAAAATATTTGATTATCATTTGATTTGATTTGATCATTCTTCGTATTTAGCTGCATGCGTTTCTGTCTCTCTACCATTCCACATTCAGTTTGAATTATTCTATTTATTTACGAATTTTGCACTTGATAGAATAGATATGAAAAAAAAGTAAAAACAATACAGATCATGTGTTGATTGTATCCTATAATATGTTGACCGATATCCTATCTGACCTATCTACAATTACCATGTGACCTTGAACTTAATGTTTGTAAACAAGCCAGCGCAGGTAAGCTATTTTTAATATTTCTAACGTTCAAAAACCATCATTTCACTAATGCATTTGTTTAAAAAAAAAATTTGAGTGCATTTCTTTCTAATCATAGTTTTGCAAAAGTTGTGTGCCGTTTGTTGTAGTTTGTTAAACGTTACAAAAGTGGAAACAAATGAATAGTTTGATCAGTGTTCAATGGGGCCCGTTCAATGCATGACCCTGTTTGAGCTGTCAAAAATGTAAACAAACTAATAACGCGGGAAAATAGTAGTTTTTTAAGACACTGCACCAAGGGTGTATTTCTTTCTAACACAAACGATGCAAACGGCTAAGCGTGTACATGTTTTGATCATTTGTTTCAAACATACGTTTGCAAAGTTTACATAATCTTTAACAAACTGCGCACTCGCAAAAAATGCGTCTATCGTTTGTCCTTCGTCGTTTGTCAGTACATGTGTTTCTAACTTCACCCTGATTAAACGATGCATTTGTTTCTTCATTTTAAAAAGTCTGTCTACCAACAACATGTGCATGCATTATTGAATGTTCAAACAGGGTCAGTAAACACTGATTAAACGCTGTATTTGTTTCTACTTTTGTAGCGTTTAGAAAACAACAACAAACGACACACAACGTTTACAAAAATTGGTAATTTGAATGATCTTTTTTTCAGTTTTTGGTTATTTTCTTGTATATTATGATACATATATACATGTATAAACTGTAGCAGCAAAAATGATTAGCCACGTATTAAGATCTACAAATAAGTCAAATGACCAAAATTGACAATTAATTGGAGGTTAGGGATTTATTGACCTTTACAGTCATTTATGCAATTATTTCTCGTAAATTTTTGTAATCTTTTATAAAACTCAGCTTAATCTACACATCTACATTTTGTCCTTGGCCAAATGAATTTGTATCTTGTAATTAATTATTACGCCATAAAAACGTCTTACATGTATCTCGTAATTACGCGATAGTTTTCTCGTGATTACAGTAGTTAAGAAGTTGATTTTTTGTCAGAATTAAGCAGAGAACTTTGTGAATAATTTTCCTTCCTAACCTGGAGATGAAAACTGATGCGCATTCAAAAAGAAAAACAAAACATTTCTGCACGATAGAGATGATTTAGCATATTTATTGGTTCCATTTTTAAGACCATGCAAATCCTAGTTTTCAAAACGTTCTCCTATGAAATTACTTTAATCCGCTGTAAATCTACTAACTTTAATATAAGATAGGGAAAATGTGCTGAAATTGAAAGAAGTTGTGGCAAATGTCTTATGCAAACAACTTTTTAAATTAACTAACACGATTTGTTTAAAAATGTATAGACAACACACGAAATTATTAATAACCTTGCTAACATGCTTACACCCCAGCTCCTTCGTTCTACCAGTGGTGATCTGAGCCGGATCACCTCTACCAGATCACCCAAGCTGTAGTGTCCCTTTTCTACATGCTTTCCTTTGTTCTGCAACTTTTTGGCGGGAAGGTTAAATCTACAATAAATATGAACAGGTCAATCTATATAGTGACTATGACTGTTTCTGTATTTCCCTGTTAAAGATTCAAGGTTAGCTGTATTGGACACGAGACTCGAAGAGTATCTTTAACGGGGCCAATACAGAAACAGCCAGTTCATAACACTTTAATTAAATGATTATAGGAAAATTAAAAGACCAGAAATGAATGTCCCGCATGAGCCCGTGGGCCAATACAGCTTTTTTTTTCATACATGTATCAACCCTTTTTTTCTTTTTTTTCTTTTCAACACGCAAAGAAATTACACAACATTGCACACCATTTAACCTGTATTTTTTTTTTTTATCATTTTTATTTTAAAAATGTAATACAAATGCTTTTAATGCATAACGATACCACCAAAGTTAAGTAATGGCGTAAGCAAATCGATACCGGAATTGAACGTCCTGCATTAGTCCGTGAGCTAATACGGCTTTTTCCGCATTGGCCCTGTCCGGAAAGCAATATTAACTCTTGATTTATATCGAAAGGGAAACGTTTTTAGTATTGCACATGCTGATTTATCCGTATTAGTTCCTTTCTACAGTATAGAAGCACAATCTATTTCTCTCCCAAAATCAAGTCGAATAAACGAAATATGTTGAACGGTTCGAAAGTTACGTTGGCATTTATACTCGAAAAACCCTAAACAACTAAAGACCCCCTTCTTTTCTCAGTGTTTATAATTTCCTCACAGGCTTTTGACATATATACATGTACACTATGGTATAAAAAAGGTATAAATGGAGGGAAAATTAAGAGACAAGTACTTAGTACATGTTACAGTGATTCCAAACAAAAAGATTATTGGAAAATCTCAAAATTAGTATTTGCCGTTCATTTTTTGTAATTCACTATAGGTGTCAGACCACCAATTAAAAATCCCTATCTGTTCAACCACATTTTGCAGTTTTCACAGCTTTCTAAATATTTTACCTGAAGTTTAACTTCATAGAAACCAGGTATATCCTTAATTGTACATGTATCAGCTTTTTACATGCCAATTTTCACCATACCTTTAAAGCCTTCTAACAAAATAACTGACCATCAAACAGAGGTACTCCAAAACAAAAACCTGGTTTTCTGGAAATCTAAAATTAGTATACTATGGAGCGCATTAATCCTCAATTTTTAATGCAAACTCATAGACAAGTAAATTTTGGCTCAAAATGATCTAGATATATTTTTCTTTCACCAAAAGTTTCATTTCTGCAAATTTGTTGGTTAGTTTAAGTAAACAAGGACATCAAAAGCACTATTTTGTGTCAGAGAAGGGCTACTTTTACATACGTTCTAAATTGGAGGGAGTAATTGGTGGTCTGACACCTATACAATGCTATTCTGCCTAGAAAACAATTTTAAATTGTAAAGCTATTAAAAAAAATATGTTTTATGTCCAGACAAATGAATGATCTGCGCTTTTGAGGGCTATTTTTTAAAACTTTCACTATTTCAGGTTTAACATTTACAACTGATGACATCCTGATTTCCTAATCATGTGACACCATATTCAAATGAGTTCTGCTTGTTTGAATCGGATATTCTTGTTATTTATTTATTGTGTACCCACTGTGAAGCTTGCAGATACTTCCTTCAAGAGTAAGTATCTATAACTTGTATCCCTCCCTTAATCACTTATTGAGCTTTAATGTAGGTATAAAAAAGAAGATGTGTTATGATCGCAAATGAGACAACTCTCCACAAGAGACCAACCTGACATAAAAATTAACAACTATAGGTCACCTTACGGCATTCAACAATGAGCAAAGCCAATAACGCATAGTCAGCTATAAAAGGCCCCGAAATGACAATGTAAAACAATGAAAACGAGAAAACTAACGGCCTTATTTATATAAAAAAAAAATGAACGAAAAACAAATATGTAAAACTTATATAAACAAACGACAACCCCTAAATTACAGGCTCCTGACTTGGGACAGGCACATTCATACATAATGTATCGGGTTTAAACATGTTAAAGGGATCTCAAACTTCCCCATAGCCTGGGACAGTTGTATACCAGTACAACATAAGAACGAACTATAAGATTCAGTTGAAAAAGTCTTACCTCATCAGATGGACAACAATACAAGTGTATGTGGCCGGTGTTTGTTTTCCCCCTTCTTTTTATCGTATTGCGCCACTTTGGCTATACAGTGGCCGTCATTCTTTTGATCACATTTTTAGTGTTAGTGGAATAAGCTTAAGTAATCTAAAGAAATACCATCGACTGTATGTACGTAAATGTTTGTGCATATGCCTTAATTATACTGAAATGGCTTTTAGAAATACAGAAGAGGCTAGTCAGATATAATGTATGGATGCCTTTCCACATATAGTTTTACTTTTGTTTCCACCGAATTAAAGATATATATGGTGACGGAGTTGGTCAAGTGCCTGTTATTCATTGAAAGTAATATAAGAAAGAAGACGTACTTGGAACTTGACCAAACATGTTTTTTTTTCTATAGTTATATACTATAGCAATAAAGTTAACAACTACCATAATATTTTTTCAGTAAACTGGACGATAAGAGACCTTCCTTCCACATGTATTTTTGGAAGTAATGTGACATTGTTCTGCAATACCTCGTCAGTAGGTTCCATGAAAGCCATATGGATGAAACAATCCGATGTTATTCTTCATCAAGGCTTTTCCTTTTATCCAGACAAATATACAGGAAATGAAGTAAATGATGGTTCCTCGCTCATTATAATGAATGCCACTGAATCCGATTTCAATACGTCTTACACGTGTTTGTCTGATGTGTATTCTCACGAAAAAGTCTTGGTGATAAACAGTTCAAGTTTCATTTGTAAGCATCATACATATGTTTGTTGATAAAATAATTGATATGACTGTAGCTGAAGTGGCTCAAGTAGTCTTTCCTACTTTACCTTATGGCATTCATTATTAGTACAAGCTGTCTTTCAAACTTGTCTGATTAGTCGTTTACACCAGAATGAAAGTTATCTTCAATTGTGGTATGAGTTGTCTTTAAAATTACTAGTAGGTCGAGTGGTCTTAAAATTGGCTAAAGTTATGAAGTTAAGTTGTCTTGCACTACTTATATTTTGTCCAAGTTATCATGACTTTGTTTTCGAAATGTTTTAAACAGTTTATTTATTATTTCTAGGTAAGCAAAACAGGTAGTATTATTGTTGTCATTGGAAATTCTTAGGCGAAAGTGCTTGTATTCGTATTGTACCTTAAGTATCATAACAGCTTAGTACATTGTTTTTATAAAAGGCTTGTTTGGACTACAGAATGTAATATGATAACATAGAAACAGTTCAGTGTGAAATTCCTTAACAAATTCAATTATGCTGTTTCCAAATATAATGCTTCAATTTAAATTGAGAAATACACAGTCGTTTTTATACGACCGCAAAAAAAATTTTTGTGGTCGTATATAATCTGGTGCAGGGAAATTAGTACCGTTAATGTTATTGGTATCACGTCGTCGTCGTCGTCGTCCGAATACAGTTTGTTTCAGGTTACTAACTTTAGAATAGGTAAACAGAAATCTATGAAATTTTAACACAAGTTTATAACTACAAAATAAAGAATTTGGGGCAAAAAATTAGGAAAATAAGGTTTCCCTGGTTAATGGACAATTAAGACAATTAAAGGCAGTGTAAGGGAGGTAATCCAAACACATTTAAAGTAAAATCTTGTGTATACTTAGACCGTGTTCACACCAAACGCCGTGTAGAGTAAACATGTTTACAATTAGTTTAGTGTAGTGTACACTGGTTTCACATTACATTTGTTCACATCTATACACCGTGTTTAGCTACCTGTACATAAGATATGTTCCCACTTGTAAACTATATGTCATTTAAATGTTCATTACGTAGAACTAAATTCAAAATATTTGGACAATTTTTCTAGCGATAAGGGAACAACCATTTGACTTCAAAATGGGGGTGGGGATTTGGGGGGGGGGGGGTGGTTTGGAATGGAAATATTCCGATCCCCAATTTGATAAAATAAAAATGGTCATACAGATGATAAAAAAAATATTATGAATCAAGAGTTCCCCCATACATTATACATGTAGTGTTAAATATTGAAAAAAAAAGAATTTGATCACCAGCATCGAAAAAAAGGAATAAAAACGTACGCGCGAAAAAAATCTGACTCAGATAAAAAAAAATAACCCTCCCCCTTTTTTAAGTTAAGTGGTTGCTACTTTATAAAAGCCATTTTTACATCAGAGGCCCCTGAGGGGCCTCGGGTGTATTGCCATCGCCTACTTTTCAATTCGCGCAAAGATCAAAGAGATGCATATATAATTAGTTTTGGAATAATAACCGACATTATAGACCCGCGGACCTATATAGTGCAGAATAAAATTCCGTATCACTTCTTTTAAATTCATGTTTTCAATGGATACTCAGTTTTTTTTAATTTTTCTTAATGCAAAATTTATAATATGAAAATGTTTTGTCGTTAGAAATATTTGTATTTTAATCAAACGATCTTCAATATCAAAAAATTGTTGTTGCGGATGAATACCACGAGTGCGCAAGAGGGCAAGAGCGAGCGTGTAGAAAATCGAGAGGAAATCAATTCACACATTTATACACAGAAAGGTAATTATATTTCAATTATTTGATTTGGAGTAACCTTTTTAAACCGTTTGTAGCATATATTTGTCTATAATATTAACGTAGCAAAACCAGGAAAATTTAATCTGCCATAATATTAAAATAAATTATCAGGTCACGTCCCCCGCAGCCATTTTGAAAATACCAGCAGATTGGGTAGGAGTAACAAGAACCTACAAGGCCTTTAAAGATAAGGTTACTATTTGTGTATTTTTTATAACAACAATTTGTTTTTATAAAGATCTCAACAATTTTTTGAGTTAAATTTCTTTTCTTCGTAAATAACAAGTAGATTGATCACTTGGACACACACACGGAACTATTTTCTGTTTTTAAGATACTGTTTCGGATTTTCGCTCCTTCTCCGACTTAGTTTGTTGCATTAGTATATGTGAATATGTCCCCTTGACTGGAAAATAGTTAATACGCGGAATTTGTAATGACTTTGACTATGTCTATGTAAGTAATTCTAATATATAATTATTGGTTGAATTTATTGTTTATATAATATTCAGAGAAGACTTTTTCTTCTTCCTATAGAGTTGGACTCTTTTTGAGTGTATAAAGACTCTTGCTCGTAAAATCAAGAGTCTTACTTTACACTGAAATGTTAGTCACATTTACTGAATTACTATAGAAATATTGGGAGAAACCTTACAGTTTTTGAGATATAAATATAGATTAACTGTCCTGTTTTTAAGTCTTCCTTAGCTTGTAGTATTGTATTATTTTGACCATACATGACATGTATCGCCACAATTATATGATAATTTGATGACATACTTGTGCTTATCATTCTCTACAGCATTATTTAATTTAAATGTGTAACTATATCCATGTCAATTTTTAGTAACTTATATTAGACATTTGTTCACACATACATGCATATGCAGTGCGTGAACCGGTGACAAAATATTATCGCCCCTGTAAACAGTGGGCTCTTCTGACTAGAGGTAATCGGTAAAGAACAGCGGAAAATGGTGTACATTGTTTACGAGCTTGAAATGAGCTAACACAGACGAACTGAGACGTGTCAACGTAATATGAATATGATAATGCACCAGGTAAATTTTTATTGTTAAGTTTATCACATCATCGTATCTTCATATGATAGGTAAATAAGTGAATTTTCGATTTTAAGTGTCGTCAGGGTTCAAACCTGGAATCATGCCAACCTTTCATTATTTTTTTTTAATACTAACCTATAGTCGGAACATCTTGATTTTCTCCCAATTTGTAAAGTTAATTATGCTGCTTGACATATATTTTTTTGGGGAAAAAAAAATGATATGCAGTCAAATGTGGCAGTTTTTAATATTTGTTGCTATGTGAAATAAAGGGAAGTAAATTAAAGTAAAAGAAGGCACTCTTTTTCAAATAGTAAACAATTTAATTCAGATGCATAGTATTTTGTCAAATGATAAAGAATATCGTAGAAACTTGCTAGAAATTCATCTAATTTATAAAAGATATACAACATGACATACTGAAATCTGAAAAGGGGTAAAACCACCTTACCTTGAACAAATTCAGTTAAAGAAAGGGGGGGGGGGGTGGTAAAATGCTACGAAATTTAGATTTTATTTATTTTTTGTCGACAGCCAAAAGATGATTTGACATGTAACTAACTACTTTTTCAATTTCATTGTAAAGTAAAATTGGCTTTTTTTGGGGTCTCTGTTTATTGTGGTCTGATGTTTTCAGGTGCTCTTTGGATTGCCAAATAATATTATAATCATCTAATTGAATGTTCAAATTATTTTGCAGCGATGGTGTGTATGGAAGGAAGACTGTCATAAAACCCAACAGTTCCGGATGGCCCTTTAAATAATTGCTTAACATCAATAGCGATGTAAGATTCAAGTGTTTGATTTAGCACAAGTTTAGCCAGGTTTTCCTTGTAATTGTGGCAGAAAAACCACTAGACAGTGTCATGCATTGAAAGGATATCAAACGGATATTTTATGGAATGATTCTCGTACATATAAAATCATATGCATAGGAATGTGGAGCTAGAATCTTTCATGCAGCAATTTTTAATTTCCAATATAAACTCTGAAAAGACAAGAGCATAGAAATGTATACCAATGAGAAACATTCTTTGTGAATAAAATCATTCCAAAACTTAAATGTGTCATTAGTGTTGCATTATTTATCAGTAGAGATAATCAGATTCCAGTAAGATTGTCCAACTGATGGTTTTTGTTTGTAATCGTTTTTGTAAATCTTAGTTGTTTTGACAATCCGGGCTGTGCATGTTGCCCGGCTGACCCTTTCAGTGTGAGACAATATTTTGTTTATGATACACAAAATCACTGATTCAAGACTGGAGCGGACCCCTTTTAGGCAGTTAGTGCGAATCCTTTAGGTTTAAACCATTACATGCAATACGGGGGGAGGGGGCGGAAGATTTTTTTTACCGAGTCAAACATTTTTCCTAATTATAATACATTGAGATTTAATATATACTTTGCTGTATGTAGTGTGTATATTAAAGTATTACCAACAAAATTCATCAAATTTGGGATCATAATATTGTTTAAGAAAAACCCTCACCCCTTGTACATCATAAAAGTTCATAATCTTCTGTAGCACACGTGCATGGTTAATTCGGATCACATATTTTCTATTCCGATGTTATAAGAATTCGAAGGTTCATATCATTTACAATATCATTCAAAAAATTTCTGGGATTTTTTTTTACTATCAACGTTGAACCTCGAGGTTACATTGTAGTAAAAAAAATCCAATAAAAACGTTGAATGTAAATGATATGCACCTTTAAATCTTATATTGTAGGACTCATGTTGTTCAAACATAATGTGTTGATCAATTATGTTATGATGATTTTGATAAACTTCACATTAGGTAATCTTTCACGTATATTGATTACATTATATCGAGTTGTCCCAACGATATACTTGTCGGTGTGCTCGATCATACGAATTTACCGACATTCATATAGACAAAATGACACAACTTTGAAAAATTCTTGTGACGAAACTACATTTCGGAACACGTTAAAAATTGGATACCCAGAAAGCTACATTATTAAGGTTTGATATATATTTTTTTCAAAAAAAAAGAAAAATATGCAGTCAAATCTGGCAGTTTTTTACACACCCCTATGTTGAACAATAGGTTGTTCAATTAACAGCATGTTTGGCAATTTAAAAATCATATATTAACACATTTAGCTTTAACATATACTTTATTTATAGTGGTTGTATAAAAGTTATATAATGGTTTTGTGTTTTAAGAGATATTCATCCCTATGCATATCGGGTTTTATGCGTAAATTGTCTCTCCTGTTCTTAGACCTTTTCTATCTCTTTCATAAGAAGAGTGACTTTTCTATTGTTCTAGTGTCACTGGAAATCCCACTGATATGTGCATATGAGAACTTGAATTGAGCAAATATGATTAGTTATATCTATGAGAAATACAATCAGTTAACTTTATCTATGAGCACCCATGAGATCTTAAATTGAGCAAATATGATCAGTTATATGTTGAGTAAAATTTTAGCTAAATCTACTCAATTGAGTTAGATATATATCAATATTGAGACTAATCTAAATGGTTATTTGAGCACACATGAGCTTATTTATACTATTGAGAGCAATATTGGGATACTGCATGAGCAAACTAAGCAAATCTTTATTGAGACAAACCTATGAGCGCTATATTTTTAAATTTGTTCTTGACAATTTTTTGTTTATTTTTAAAAAAAATATAGGGACAACAGAGTTGGTGTATGTGGGTTCGATTCCCACCCTAGGCATTCATTTATATTGGCTGGTGCAAAGCGGGCAGTTTAGCTTAGTGGCCCACACTGACTCTGTTGTTCATATGTTACTTGAAAAAATTAGGCGGCATCGTTCTTTATTTTTCTATTCGAAAATCAGACACAACAAAACCATTAAATAATTGTGAAAATTATACCACAGATAACTATGGTAAAACTTTAATTGTTTTTGGCATAATTAAACTTGGCTGCCATCCAAGATCTAAAAAGTTTTTATATTGATGAATTATATATATCAGATTTGGATTCTTTTGGTTACAAAACATTTTGGATGGTACATGTAGGTAGCGGCCAAATCTTTATTCCTAAATCATATATACATAAATCAGTTAGAAATAGCCATGAAATGTCAAATGTTAAACAATATATACAAGAAAACTAATGGCCACATCAATGTACAATCGGGAAATCAAGATATACATGTACACCAAAAAATTACAAGGCCGGTTTTACAGGTTTCTTACAAAGGACCGACACATTCATATGGTACAATGTAGTTGTGTTCTATCTGTATAGTGCAAAATGTTCTCATTGCTAAACATTTCTAAACCAGTGGTATCCAAAGTATTAAATCCAGAACAAAGTAAAAAAAACCTAACAGTTGAAAAACTATCCAAATGTTGTGATATTCAATTAACAAAAATACCATCATTAGCAAATGGCTATCTACATATAATACATTGTAATATTTACAATGAACCATTTAATAATTAAAAACCAATTGTTCAAAGAACAATTGAAGGTCTTTCCACAAGTGAAGATCTATTTTATTATCAAAATATTAAAAATCAATCTAAAATGTCAGTTCCTATGGCTTTATAATATATAAATATGAATTTAAAGCAAAGGTCAAAATCTAGAACGTGCAAATTACCTATGACCTTGACCTCAATTTCAAGGTCATAAACCAAGGATCTCAAATCAAAAGACCCTAGGTCTTTATTATGTATGGTTAATGAGTTATATGACTTTACGCATAATTCTAAATATAAGATGGGTAAAAACTCCTATTTATTGTTTATGCACCCTTTCAACCAAAATTTATAAGTAACGGCATGTCGCAACTAACAATTTAGTGAAAATAAGAAGTAGATATGTTATAAGGTTTTGAAAATAAGTAAAAATAAGCCAAAATAAAAAATTTAGAATATGACCTTGACCCTTGACCTTGACCTAATTTTCATTTTTTTTGGACCAAGGATCTCAAATTAAAAGACCCTAGGTCTCTATCACTTATGGTTTACCAGTTAGAAATGCAAATCACTTATATCAAATACATAAGGGGGAATAACTCTCATATGGAGTATCAGGATAGCTTCGGTTAAAACTAAACTCGAATCCTGAAGATGTAACGAGCAATTTGGTAAAATAAATTTGTCGTAATCTTTTACGGTTGCGAAGGAGTAGTGGCCACAAGAAAAACAGTGTTTGGGGAGATAACTCTTACTGCGCGGTTGTCAGTTTTAAAGCGTATAAACTATACGATATCATATTCCAAATATCTAAGCGACATCTTTTGAAACAACAAAATTACGCAAGAAAAAAAATTAGGCGGAAGAAAAAAAATAATAATAATCAGAACAAAATCAATAGGTCTTTCCACGGAAAGGTGGAAAGACCTAATTAGAAAACAGAACCTACAATGTACATGTATAGCTGCTAATATAAAAAAAAAATATAATGGATAAATGATTGACTGTGTTACAATAAAACCAAGATACAAATGTAACTCAGTGAAGCTGTTTATGAACATTTAAAGAGTTTGTGTTGACTGCAACAAAAATCTAGAATAAGGGATAGTAATCTTGCTGTGTTAACATCCATTTAATTAGCAATTGATCCAAAAGCTAAATGTTTCAGAAAAAAGACCTGGATACTACATGTACAAACATTGTTAATTAATGCCATTTGTAGAGCAGGATCTGCTTACCCATCCGGAGCACCTGAGATCACCTGTTTTGGTGGGGTTCGTGTTGCTCAGTCTTTAGTTTTCTATGTTGTTTCTAGTGTACTTTTATTTGTATGCATGTCTTTTTCAGTTTTAGTCATGGAATTGTAAGTTTATTTTCCATTTATGAGTTTGCTGTTCATCTGGTATCTTTAGCCCCAAAGTTTCCCCTGGGTCAATTATTTTTTTCGCCACCTCTTTCGCCAAAACAATATATTTTTCCCCACTTTATTTTTTAATTAGCCACAATATTACAATTTATCTGTTTTGATATGATTGTCTTGAACCTCTTTTTCATAGTTCAGTGAGTGACTATATAGCTACTCGAAGAATTGTTTGCTATGTTGATTCTCTATTATAAGTTATACGCTAACGATTTTTGTATGTGTGCAACTATATGGTCATAATGCCAATCTGACAGTTCTCATTTGACCAAGTAATCATTGATAATTCACAAAGTTAAGTTTCCTAGTTCAAGTTAGTATCTCAGATATGATAGCATATTATATTTAATATTTGTACTATATTGTATGGTGAACATATCTGTCTGGTAGGTATAATATAAACACCTGTCATTTATCAATAATTCAACACAACTTGAGGTCCTCTGATGTTTAGTACTTCAGTACTTTGATTATAATTTGTAGTAGTTTGAATATACAAGTTAGAGATGTCTCGATTACGCATTAGAAAACGTTAGCTGCAGCAGCGTGCTTACAGCCGAAAAAAAAAGGATTGAGATATTAGGGATCACTACATTTTTATCTTTTCTGTTCGTTTCAAATGGTATTTCTTCTCCAAGGAGTATTTAGTAAAGGAATAGGGTAACGTTTTTTATATTTATTTTAAGTGTTATTTAACGGATCTGCTATACTAGACAAACATATCATTTACCTCACACTTTTTTTAGTCATGCATTTATGCGTGAATCGTTGTTTGAGTAAAGACCAGTGGCGAATATTTCTGTGTACGTCAAGTTGATTCGGGAAGACCTTTTCAAATGAATTAGGCAGCAACTATTTACTTCATTTTTTGTGGAGGGGAGGGGGAGCGGAGGACGGGGGACGTGAGCTATTGATTTTTTTCAGGACAAATTTTGGTGACAAGTCAAAATCAATTTTAGCATTATAAATAGTGGCAGCTGAGGGTGAAACAAACAATTTGTTTTTCAGGGCCAAAAACTGGAAACATTTTTTGTTTCCAAAACAAAATCCATAGCTCACCACCCACCCCCTTGCTTTTATGTTTTATACTCAACAATAATAATAGCCTCCCCCCGAAAATCAATTGGTAGCTGCCTTATGGGTTCGGCAATGATGCTGCTTTGAGTCTTGATCAGGGGTTAATGAAGTACGTTATTTAAAAAAAAACAAAAAAAAACTGTAAAATTTAGACAACAATTTCTGTAAAGAACTATACTAATAAATATAAATCAATTGCTTTAAAAAAGCAATTGTAGGGGGTCTTTCCCCCTTTAAAATTAATTGAATTGGGGGGGGGGGGGTTGTTTGTTTGTTTGTTTGTTTGTTTGTTTGTTTGTTCGTTTCTGTATGGGGTCTAGATTATTGTTACCGGAGAAGTTTCATGTTTAGTTTGGAAAGTTTTTCTTTTATTTTAGGTACAGCGCGCGCGCCACATCACGTGACACGGGTTTATAATAACGAAAAGATAGTCTTTTTATTTCTTTTTAGGTGGGGACGTTAAACAGACAACATCTATAGAGATGGAATGTACACAATGTAATTTCTTTTGTCATTGTAGGAAATTGACATTTTGATGACAGTTCACAAACAGTTACATCCCAGCTCCTTTGTTCTAACAGGGGTGATCTGAGCCGGATCACCCCTGCCAGATCACCCTAGTTTGAGTTTCTTTGTTATGCATGCTTTCCTTTGTTCTGTAACATTTTGGCGGGAATGTCAAATCCACTATAAAACTTATAATTAATTTTACGGAAAAGACTATCTATCAAAATTCACGTAGAAAAAATCCAGTAGATATGCTGGGATTCGAACTCAAGACCTTTAGCATATCAAGCCACGACACATACCACTACACCAGGGCGACTTGATACGAAATAATAGTAATTTGACATACTTAAAGGAAGCAAGATATTTTTATTAGTGGGGCGAGTTGTCAAACCTTTATTCAGTGGGGTTTTAACCTTTTACGTTAATTTGTGAGTTTCCAGACTGATTGTTCAATTTGATTTTACACTTTTTCAAAGTGGGGCAAGTCGGTAAACAAGATTGGGAAGATATTTTTATAAAGTGGCGATATAGCGTGGGCCGATTGGCAAGTGGGGCGAGTTGTCATTGTTTGATATCTACTCATCGTGTTTGGGGGTCAAAAAGGGTATACATCATATAGTAATATATAAAGTATATTGTTATGGTTGTGTGGCGTTCTAAACTAGATTTTATGAATTGTAAATGGTTTTTCGTCTAATCTAAAACAGCTGGGGTGTAAAATAGTTATCCCAGTCGAACTTGGTGTGTCAGTGTTAGATCACCCTCTGGCCTCCGGCCATCGGGGTGATCTTACACTGACACACCGCGTCCTTATGGGATAACTATTAATGCATGTTTTGGATTTAATTGATCCGGTGTAACTTTAAAACACATTTATTGATTATTTTCTGATAATGTACATTTTTCAGCACCTGTTTGTAACACAGATTAGTATTTCAATCTCGGAGCGGACATTTTATTGTAGGTTTTTACTGAGATTTACGGACCAAGCAAGCGATTTTTACGGCATTGCCATTTCATTTCTCTAGGAAAAGCTGTGAGAGATATCTGCACCAAGTTTTTTTATAAACTTTTAGTACATGTATGCCCTGCTGACTGCAAATTTTGAGGTCGATTGTACTTGTAGTTTCAGAGAACATGTGGATTTTTTTTTTAAGAAGTGACGTAAGAACAATATTAAATTTCAATTTTTCTTGAATAAATGAGAGTTTGCTCCTTCAATAAACTGTCATGATTAAACAGTCATACAGATTGATTGATTGATTGATTGATTGATTGATTGATTGATTGATTGATTGATTAGATGATTGATTAGTTGGTGAGTTGGTTGGTTGGTTGGTTGGTTGGTTAAACACGTTGGATAGGGTCAATTGAAACACGGAAAAAGACACAAAGAAGATCTTGGACCCTATATTAAACACATGAGACGGAAACATGATTGATTGATCATGATCATGATTGATTGATTAATTGATTAGTTGGTTGGTTGGTTGGTTGGTTGGTTAAACACGTTGGATAGGGTCAATTGAAACACGGAAAAAGAAACAAAGAAGATCTTGGACCCTATATTAAACACATGAGACGGAAACATGATTGATTGATCATGATCATGATTGATTGATTGATTGATTGATTGATTGATTGATTGATTAGTTGGTTGGTTGGTTGGTTGGTTGGTTGGTTGGTTAAACACGTTGGATAGGGTCAATTGAAACACGGAAAAAGACACAAAGAAGATCTTGGACCCTTTTTTAAACACATGAGACGGAAACATGATTGGTTGATCATGATCATGATTGATTGATTGATTGATTGATTGATTGGTTGGTTGGTTGGTTGGTTGGTTGGTTGGTTGGTTGGTTGAACCCTATAAGAAACACATGAGACGGAAACATGATTGATTGATTGATCATGATCATTATTGGTTGATTGATCATGATCATGATTGATTGATTGATTGATTGATTGATTGATTGGTTGGTTGGTTGGTTGGTTGGTTGGTTGAAATTCAAACACACATAAAACTGTTTAAATAGTGCCAAAACCACATAATTTGATGACCTTGACCTTTGACCTTGTAACCTTCGTCAAGGTCATTGCTCCACAAGGTCATTGCAAAAGACCCTATGGGTCAAGGACCTTTTGTTTAAGAGTTTTGCCTAAAAATGGCTTTTTAAAAACCATCGATGGGAGTTATGTCCCTTACATGATGGTAAAATCAATATAGTCATAATGTAAAAAAGTTGCCCCTTGAAGTACCAAGCATTTTTCACTGCTTAATTTTTTTGTATCTATAACCGTTCAAGAGTTATAGGGAAATCAAAGACATATAAAAATCTAAAATATGACCTTGACCTTTGACCTTGACCTAATTTTCTAAGTTAGGAATCAGGGGACTCAAATAAAAACATGCCAGGGTTATACGGTTAACGGTTTATGAGTTAAAAAAACATACCGACAAATTTATTCCGTAAAGATAGATAACTCCTATAAAATTTCTTCGAATCGCTTCGATCCAAATACGCCAAAAATTACTGAGGATGTAACGAACAATTTGTAAAATGAATTTTGTCGATATCTTTTTTTGTTACGAAGGAGATGCACACAGATGATAAACAGTGAATAGGGAGATAACTCTTACAAAGAAAATGGTTTGGCTTAGCAGGGTGAAATTTAAAAGCGCATAAACTATACGATACAATATGAGAAATATTTAAGCGACATATTGCGAAACAAACATTTATCGCAAGAACAAAATTTGGCGGAAAAAAAAAATAATAATAATAATCAGAACAAATACAATAGGCTTTCCACAGAAAAGTGGAAAGACCTAATTATCAAAAATATCAATTTTACTCAAAAATAGTTTCCTCCTTAAATATATACACGGTAAAACTAATGTCCTAAATGCCTAGTTTTGTGTACACTTAACCTACACAAGGCCTACATTGACTATCGACTGTGTGTAGATAAAACATCATTTAAACTACATGTAAACATTGAGTTTTATCAATGGGAACGCAATTGTGTTTAGTTTACGTGTGAGTTACACTAACACAACACCGATTTTAGGTCAATGTGAACACGGCCTTAGATTACCTCATTTACACTGCATGTAAATTATGTATACAGAAATGTTGTATTGTTAATACGCAACAGCACAGTATATTGCACAAAAGTAAAATATTGAATATAAATTCAATTTATATAACCAATTCTAAGTTCTTTAACTTAAGTTATTCTGTGTCAGAAACCTATTATGTGTCAAATATTCATTTTAAATCCAAATTTAGACCTGTATCAAATTGAATATTGTGTCCATTTTTTGCCCCAACTGTACAGGGTTTGATCTCTGTGGTCGTATCCAGCTACGTCAATCAAACTGGGAATGGATACGTCAATCACACTGAGAATGGATATGTCAATCACACTGAGAAAGGATACGGGGACTATGCCAAAGAGACAACAACACCACCAAAAAGCATAAAAAAGCCCAATGTCACCGATGGGTCGAAATATTGACATAACAATTATACGCGATGCTTATATTCAAGTCATAATATTTAACGATAGATACATTATCATTTATTACGTTTATTGTTATATTACTTGCTTTTTATTTATTTTTTCCCACTGTTTAGGTTTGCCAAAAAAGACGAACTCGTCATTGATCATAAATGGTAGGAATATTTCTGTACACTTGAATCTCGATAGGTTTTTCCCAGTACCAAACTGCAAAACCAAGTTTGATGTAAGTATAAAATCAATGAGAAAAAGGTTTACGGAACTAATTATGTATTGCAATTGTACTATCCATAAAGTAATAAGGTCCGTATTGAATGGCGCCGGGGTCCGTCCGTCACAAAGGTGTCCGCTATATAGCTAGAGAACCGTTATAATTTCATACTTTATACTCGACATATATGTTAACCAACACCGCAAGGTGTATCATAATATTTGTACAACTTGCTAGGTCAAATGTCAAGGTCAAAGACTGGTTTCAGTTGACAACCCTATGCATGTCTTATGGTGAAGACCGTGACCCCTTTATCTTAAGAACCGTTATAATTTCAAAGTTTGTGTCTGATATATATTCTTACCAACACCAGAGGGTAAAGATCAAGGTAAAAATTGGTTTCAGTTTCAACCCCATCACTATGGTAAGATACAATTTTACTTACCACTCTTTATCAACAGCGGGGCTCATAGTGATGACTCCCATCTCGATGATTTATAGTTGCTTGCGTTGTGATATAAAACTAAAAGGCATTATTCGAGACATATCCGAATAAGAAATTGTTGTAAGATTGCCAATGAGAAAACTCTCCACCAGTGACTAAAATGAAGTCACAGACGTAAGCATATGTAGGTCACAGTTCGACCTTCAACAGTGAATCAAACATATCTTGTATTTTTTATATGATATCTTAAAATTGAATAGATATAAAACTTGTATTCTTCATATGATATCTTAAATTGAATAGATACAAAAAAGACTTGCTATACAACTTATGTTATTTTATTCATTATTGAGATTGAATAACGACACTAATACGTGTATCTAATGAGTGCATTGGACACACGAAAGCAGAAAATGTGCCAACTAAAAATTTCACATTTTTACATTTTCAAAAGCAAGTAAGAAAAGATAAATGTTCTTAGTAATATATGTGTGTCTTGTTGTTTTATATCATTGCAGGACGATGTGTTGATAACACACCAACAAGAATCAGTGTACAAGGAAAACCAGTACTTTCATGGAACAATAAACATCACATCCCATTCTAATGTTGACATCTGTGGCGGTAACCTGACAGTTGTGTGCATGTTTGGAGCGTCTCATTATAATGTTATTTTGCTTAGAGATTGTGAAGGTTTGTTCTAGTATCAAATTAAATCGTAATTTATATTTTAAAGAAGTTTTTGATTGGCAATGAGAAAAGAAAATTGTGGCAATTGTGGAAATCATCGTTTCTCGCGGTCAGATTTATTTTTCCTTAGTCTGTTGGTTTCGCTGTTGGTCACTCATACGATTTACGGTTGTAAAGACAAAAATATTTTGAGGACACAGCTAACTTATCTGTCAATCTGTTACCCGCGTCTGTCCTTTCATTTTCGTTTTCTATTTACATACGACGTTAAGTTTACAAATCATCCGATAACTTTTGTAATCAAACATTATTCGTCTGTTCGAATACAATAAACACCAATATAACTAATGATAAGCAAAACATAAATTTAAAAGTCGTTTTCCTTTTTTCAGTTTTTTAAAGTTTTCATGCTCGCACGCGTTTTAACATGTTCACCTAGTTTTAATCTAAGTTAAACAAATAATTTCATTTTCTTTTTTTACTTTCAGTGTCGGATAATTCTGAATGTGGTTTTAAATATCTACATGTAAATGTATTCTTTGGTACAATTATTGGTGTACTTGTATCATTGATAGTACTGTGTATCGGGTGTATGCTCTTTGTACGTACACAGTGCAAGATGATCGAGAGAAACAAGAAACCTGAAGGCAAGTATAAACATAATACTATACACATCAGTCCACTACTTTACTTTTGTTCAAATTAATCTAGAGATGTATAAATCATGACTGCAAATTTGGCAGAAATGATTCTCTATAGATTTTATATACATTTGACATTGGTACTTTTTTCCCCTTCAACAACTATGAAAAAACAAGGTTTTTATAAATATTTCATTATCTGTAATACAATTGTGAAGAGACTTTGTTAGTCGTCAAATTTATTTCATTAAACGACATCGATTAAACCAGAGGATACCAGATTTCTGACAAGAATTTTAAAAGAAAGAGAATCGATAGAGCGTTCTTAAACTTGTATGTTCGCTGTTTTGGGCTTTTTGTCAGATTTTCGGAATCCTCTGGTTTTATCCATTTGAAGGCCTTAAAACAAAATGCCCATTGACCCCCCATTTTTCTTTTCATAAATCTTTTACATATAGACAATAATAGTGCAATGACTTGACATATCAACAATATAGGGATGAGGCTTAGAAACGGCGAAATGCGAGGCTGTGCCGAGCTATTTCCCCGTTTCGGGCTGAATCCTTATATCATGATTGATATGTCAAGTCAATGCACTATTATTGTCTTTATACTGCAATTTAAAAAAACATTTTCAATTGTTGTTAAATGCGTTAAGGTTATTTATTTAATTCAAATAGTGGGGAAAATCCCCTTTAAAAAGGCCTCATATCATGCTCGCGGAGAAATATACATCACAATGAAATGTACATTTACCTGTTGAAACCCACATTCGATGGTGACTGATATCGTTTCAGTATGGACTAAAATATCAACCATAAGCATAAAACTTAATGATTTATAGGTTGCAAACAAAAAATATAAACAAAATAAATGAAATATGTTTTCCAATAATTGCAAAAGAAACCAGGTTGAGTCGTCCCACGCATCATTGTATGCATTGGAAACAAGAACAGGTTGAAGAGGTCATTTGAATAATAATATTATTTCGGCAACTTCTATTTAAATATTCATGAGTAAAAGTGATATCGGGTCAGTGACTGTATATGACATAGAAATATACAGTCAACGCATTTTGACTGCTCAAATAGAACGAGTGCAGTATAAATATAATTATAAGCCATCTGTAAAAGACTTATAAACTCTGTTATTTTTTTAATAGTTTTTGAGAACTTAAACTTGTCAATGATAAAGGTATAAATCAAGAGTGAACATTTTCCCGCCGAAATTTCTAATATCTCGCTATTTTGCTTCCTTTATTAATCCTTTAGCAATAAATATATTAATGTTAAGAAAAGCTTAAATTGTTGTTTTGAAACTGAGTAGCATACTTCCTTAAACAGAAGTTAGCCGTTTATCAAAAATACAATCACAGGCTGCTTTTTTTACTGTACAGATACACTTGAAGAAGGCATGCCATTAGATGATGGGCAGACAAATGAAAAGATTGATAAAAAGGAAGCTGAGGTACTACTTGACTTTAGAGAATACGATAAATATTGATGTACTGTACATGCGTACTTCAACGTTTTGTTTACACGACACTTAATTTGAAAACCAATCAATCACATTACATTGGTTATATAAACGTATACGAAATATCTTTTTTGGAAAAAGGGTGATTCAGGTTGGAAACGTTTTTTTTATCAAGACACCATACATCTCACCATGCATGATTAGATGTAATCCATTAACCGGGAAACGGTTAAGTAAGGATACTATTGTAATGTAACAGGCCTTCAAAGGTGTAATTAGTCTTTTTTATTATTTGGAATTATTTTGAAACGAGCATTATCAAAGAGACTTGAGTTACAAACTATCTCAGTTTAAAGCCCCTGTCACAACAGATCGTACGATTTTTTGTCGTGGAAGATCTGAAAAATATTTGACGTGGAACTGTCGTGCAAATTGTCAAACAGTCACATCAGCTACTACATGACCGCAAAGGCTCCACGATAGGTACACGACAGATGAAAAATAATTGTAATTGTACTGAACATTGCGAGATTTTCGCAAATCGGTCGTGCGATATCCGTTCGACAGTTGTGAGTTGTTTGGGGCTATTTTGCATATTACTGTCGTGGGTCACTGTCGCGTTTGACTTTAAACTATTATATAAAGAATTTATTGCGTGCCACTTGCAATTTGCTTTCAATATTGTTCAAACAATGTCACAAAAAGTAAGGACAAAGAAAATATATTATAATGCCCTAGTAAAAAAAAGGCGCCTATTCAGTAGGACCAAGCGTAATCGTTCTGGTAGAGTAGCCATCCTCTCTAAACGACAGACGGTATGTTTTTCCAAACATTCATTCCCGCCGAATTTTTTTTTTTTATTATTATTAAAAATGGTTTATGTTGGTACAAACGACAATGTGTTTATCGCACGACAGTCGCACGACTGTGGTAAGACACTCTGACGACAGCCACACAACAGTTACACGACAAAAGGAGCGAAAAAAGGTGCATGTTGCGTCACGATGCTCAAAATATCGTGCGTCTGACGTGCGTCTGACGTGCAACTGTCGTACGACGATGACAGATGACCCGCAATTTTACCAAATTGTATGTCGTAACGCTGCATAGGTGTGTAGTGTGTTTGTTGTGATCAGGGCTGTTAAAGAGAACTTATGGGTAATGAATGTTACCATGCTGTATGTACTGTGTGAGTGCTACTTAATTGATATAAATACATGTTTACTTACCAAATTACATGAAATTAATCAAGAAGAAATAAAAACCAATGCTACTATAAAGCAGACAATATTAACATCAATTATTTATCTTCCCTTTTATTTTTTGGAAAGATTCCTAGCAAACACAGCTCATTTACTGTCAAAAGAAACTGTCAGACCCATACTTTTTGAAATACAAATGTGATTGGGGGAAAAACAAACATAACAAACAATTGTAATTTTTGTTACAGCAGAATAAAGCCCACAGCAACAAACAAAGAACAAATACTTTGAGACACCATTTCATGACCAAGTGTTTCCACGTAAATAGAAACAAAAAGGATGTTGGCATATGAGTTTATGGATTCGCCAATCTGCATATCTGTAAATACTTATTGTATTAGAATTTCATGTCGCTAAAATATCTGAGGAGACAGTAATCTCATTGGAAACATCAAACTCACTTGTTTGGATTACCTTATTATACAGTTATGGTAATAGACAGAAGACATATTCAGGAACATACACAACAGTCTAAATTAAAGACTAATTATACTATCATTAGTAAACATCAACAAAGAAAATTTCCATAATATTCAAATCGAAAGTATTTTGTTATACTTCTGACTGTATAGAGTATTTACTTTATTCGGACGTCCTGAATCTAGGATAACATCCTTTAATTGGTACTATGTTGTATAATATGTATAATATCTTAAATTACTAAGTTAACGTAACAAAAACGTTTGAATGTTACTGACATATAAATATTATATATATATACTTAAATACAGGTTATCAGATATACATGTAGGAAAGTTGCCAGCTCTTTTTCATTTGATTAAACTATATATATATGACACATAATTGAAATTACTACATGTTGTAGGTCAGACGTCGCGCACTAGTTCTCCATTATTTTTATTGATTTGTCATGTTTGTTTATCTTTAAAAGTCTACAACTTGTGATCCTAATGTGTATAATTATTTTTGTAGAGCTGGTTACATCATGCATATGCATGGCCCAGTATAAATATAATGTACACTCATACATAGAAAATGCTTAAGGTTTAATGTTAAATATAGACATGATAGATATCAACGCGCATTTGTATAAAACATAAACCCAACAAATACATACCTTGTTTACTCCCTGCAAGTATTTTTTCAAACAATGCTCATTTTGTTGCACATAAAAAATGAGAAAAAATGCGTTTATTGAATAATTCTCTAAAATTAAATACAATCTTGGTTTCGATTACATGAACAATTTTTTAGGGACAAAAATATCTTAAAATATGATAAGGAATAATACTGACAAGTTGCAGTGCAAGTGAAACATTTTTGTAAATTGTCAACAATATACAGATATACAGAAACTCGAAATTTTGGAATGATGATAATTTATAATAGATGCAACGAATCGTCTTACATCAAACACACATATTATCTTTATTTACTTATACTACATGTAGTAGTTATATTCTAGTCATGTAAGTAATGAAGCCAGTTACCGTCATAGTATGTTTATTTTTTATTTTTGTTCTCCTTATTATTGTTATCCTTGTTTATTATTTTTTTGTCATCATTAGTTTAATAAATGACAATAAAAAAAAGAATTATTGTTGATTCGTGTACTTATATTGGTGTACATAAAACAAAATTGCAGTTGGATCAAACCGGCGCACTGATTTTTAGTTGAATGGTTGATTGTTTGTTGCTCAACTTACAGTGGTAAATAGTGCATGCATGCCCAAGACGAATCTGTATGAAAAGCACAAAAGTCATTTATTGCAGACACGTTCAGTATGGATGGATGGATGGCAGTTCCTTGAACGTTCAATTAAGTATTTAATGTATGCATTAGGAATCTGATGTTCATTAGTTGTCGTTTGCTGATGTGGTTTACAAGTGTTTCTTGTTTCTCATTTTTTTTTATACACAGATTAGACTGTTGGTTTTCCTGGTTGAAAAGTTTTAAACTAGTATTTTGTGTTTATTTATTTTATTCTATTTTTTTTTTTTGGGGGGGGGGAGGGGGGGGGGCTCTTTATAGCTTGCTTTTCGATGAGAGCCAAGGCTCCGTGTTGAAGACCGGACATTGACCTATAACGGTTTACTTTTATAAATTGTGACTTGGATAGAGAGTTGTCTCATTGGCACTTATATCACATCTTCCTATATCTATATTTGTAGGTCAATCTACATCTCTTATGTTCCAAATTACACACAAAATAAGGTGTTTAAATATATTTTTTTATATGCGTTCTCGTCTCATACTCCACTTTTAGAACAGCGTTTACTCAATTTACTTTAACATTTGCTTAAAAGGTAGCGCCAGTTCATCTGGGTTCTATAAAAAAAATATAGTTGACCTTCTGATTTTTTTGAATTGTTATATTGTTTTCCAACTGATGTATCTTATGCGTCCGCTTTCAATCCTATAGATTACAAATTTCAATTAAAACAGACGTAAAACGCAGAGACTCTATGTTCCATGTTGTAAAAGTTGCATTTGTCATGTTAATTAATTGTGTTCTCAGTCTGTTAGTATAAGAATGAAAACGTTTTCTTTTTTTTTAATTTTATCGTTACCATTAAATATTTATATGATCGACACCTTCTTTATTTGTTTAAAATTTAAATTAAAAAAGTATGTTTAAACAGTCAATTGCACAAGCTTCTAAGTAAACAGTTTTTTAATGTATTATCTAGCATTAATATTAGAAAAAAAACACACTATTTTCAGTGAAATTTATATATAAAGGGATATAACTCTGACGAGCCTATAAATCAAATGATTCAAACTATTCAAACATGTAGCTGTGGAATGAAAGACAACTCTGCCTTAAATAATTTAAATAATAACCCGAGTTGGCGAGAAACAAGTTATTTTACAATAAGTCATTAGAATTTCCTTGATTTATTATTTAATTTCTTGAAAAATCATTCAAGCCTAATATATAAAAATAAAATGTATTGTTTCGAGAACGTGCTTATGTGAATATATAGAAAACCTTTTAATTTGGGTGTCTGTCCAGCATGCATATTTAAAAACAAAATGTATAGATGCATAGCAAATAAGGCAGAACAAGTATGCTCTGATAAAAATCTAATCATCACTTTCAGAATCCTGCTAAAAGCGAGACAAATTGAATAATTTTAAGCAAAATGCACAAGATAAATGATAAATTCAACGAATAAGTGCCTTGTCCGACCCTATCCTAAACATCAAAATATCAAGATATTTTTCTTTACATAAAACTGATCCCCCCACTTCGATTGGTTGCCATTAAGTGAAGAGACCACAATTTTGACTTCTGATTAGACCCATATAGTAAGTAAGTACATTTTGTTTTTTTTGTAAGTAAGTGATGACTTTATTTAAAGAGGGTGACTCAATTAGTTTTTTCTAATCTACATGTACATTGAGGCCCTCACAAAGAACAAACAGTACACATATTACAAAGCTTACAGTTTCTAACATATTATGTAAATGCATTATTCATATTACAAAGCCTACAGTTTCTAACATATTATGTAAATTGTTCTGTAGAACAAGAGAAAATGCGATGGAAATTCCCAAGATGCAACTACAAAATTATGTAGTATAATAGCCTAGAATTAATATTAATTTATTTTTTTCAGTCCACAAGATGCATATGCTATTACACATGTATATACCAATGTGCTGATAAACTAAAAACTCTTACTTTGCCATCTGAATAAAATGCCTTTACACATTAATATGCGTTTTTTGTAAAATTACCGGGGCAGCGGGAATGTGGTTTCGATAATAATGACGTTGTGTTATTATTCTGCTTTTTATTATCTTTTAAATCCGTGTCTGTCTGTCTGTTTACATTTGTGCATAGTTATGATCCTTGGACATACAAAATTCACAAAATTAATCATTTTTCGCACTTTTTATGCCTTACCTACGATAGTAGAGGGCATTATGTTTTCTGGTCTGTGTGTCCGTTCGTCCGTGCGTTCGTTCTTTTGTCTGTCCCGCTTCAGATTTGAGTTTTTGGTCAAGGTAGTTTTTGATGAAGCTGAATTCCAATCAACTTGAAACTTGTTGCTTATGATATGACCTTTCTTATTTTAAAGTCTAATTAAACTTTTGCCTCCAATTTCACTGTCCACTTGGTTCTTGGAAAATTCACTTCAATAATCTTACAACACTTTTTTCGTCATGCTTGAAGATATTGAGTTCATATCTGTTAAATATGGTTTATACCATGATAAGTCATGTAGTTGTCATTTCGGGTCCTTTTATAGCTGAGGCATGGGTTTTTAGCTCATTGTTGAAGGCCGCGCGGTGACCTAGACGATAGTTGTAAATTTCTGTTATTCAGTGGTGTCTTGTAAAGAGTTCAACTTGTCTCATTGGAAATCATACGACGTGTTCCTATTTTTCTATTATACATGTATATTGATAATGGATAAAATTGTGCCATAAATAATATAGAATTCTGAAAAACCAGCCCTGCATGGCTACTGCATTTTCTCGTCGTAATATAAAAGCATGTTCAGACACGCAATATGAAAGGTTACCGTATATCAGGGTTAATATCTTATCAACAGCGTTTCCATTAATACTTAATATGGTATACTGGTTCAAATTGAATGTACATACATTGTAATATCGATATAAAAATTGTACAACCGATTGTATATGATTGTGAATAATTATATATATGTATGATTTTTTTTTTGTGACGGAACGTTAAACGAGCACACATATATCAGATATATTAGAATGGCCAGCCGTGCTTTTTTCACTTCAGCAAAAAAGATGTATTCTTGCATAATTTGCATAACACATGCTGCTCATAAGTCCTATTAACATGTTAACGTAGGTATTATGTTTTAACCAAAAACATATATAGTAATAAACGTTGTATGCCCTCTGTTTTAATACCAAATCGATGTCATCGGGATTTTATGAAATCGATATGGTTAAGCGCCTACCGAGAAATAGTCTTTATTTTTCCTGGATTTACTATTTGAGATAATTCGAAGAAAAGAAAAGAAGTTCCTTAGTTATACAGAGACATGTCAAATCTTCAAACCCTCTACTCGGTCCATCTCCTTATTTTTGTGAAATCTGTTTAGTCGATTTAAACACTATATTATATTTGTATTGAGTCTATCCGTTCCTTCGCATCAGATTTCGGAACAGATACGTGTATAACACGCATACTATTTCAAACACTTACATCTACTATTTACCGGGTTTGTAATAACATGAGCAACACGACGGTGCCACATGTGGAGCAGGATCTGATTAACCCTTTAACGCGCCCGAGATCACCCCAGCGTGAGACCAAATGACACAGACATTAACAACTATAGGGAACCGTACGGCTTTCAACAATTAAGTTTTCTATATTATGTCTTGTGTCCTGTTGTTTGTCTGTTTGTCTTTTTCTTTCTTAACCATGGCGTTGTCAACTTATTTTCGAACTGTGAGTTTGACTGTTTCTCTGGTATCTTTCGCTTTCGCCCCTCTTTCACAGTGTATATCACTGTTCCTTTCTTTCACCACAAATCTTTAAATTAAAAGTATCATGTTACGTAAATCAAATTAAGTTCAGCTTGGCATTTCTATAACTAACCATTCTCATTTGAAAACATGTACTAATGTTGACATAAATATATAATAAAAAGACAAGTAGAATAAAAAAGAGAACACATTTGGCCTAAAGTATGGCAAAATGAATAGATTACGAACATAGTTAAATATCTTTTTTTTCTAATGAAGACTTCCTTGGATTGATTGAAAAATAATGCCTGCATCGATATCAATAAAAATCCTGAAGCAGATCGTGGTGTTTTAAATTACTGTTACAGTGGTAGTGAATTCAACATGATCTGCAATAACAAATACATCAAGTTAAAGTATCCCGTTGTAGACTGAGTGGTTAGTCAATTCATATTTTGGTAGACGTGTAGTGTTAGAATTTTAATTGATTGTGCGATATTGAACGCCACAATTTTAAGAAACTCAACATAACCATTCTGTTATACAGTTTAGCTTCATTCATATTGAAGATAACGAACAGTTGACTTGCATGAGCGTAGTGTGTAATTAAAACAACAGTTGAACAATGCTTTATATTTTAAATTTGTAGATTACTTGAATGGCGATATTTCCATACATGTACTAAATTAATATTATTAGAGTTAATTTATGTTGTGAAGATTTATAGTATGTGTCAACTGTTCTCTAAGGTTTTAATTGTTTGACATGCTACCACAATATGTGGCTTCTTTTGCCTTGTCTGATTGAAAAGGGAACTTTAAATCCATTGGAAGAGTTATATTTGTATTGATTTGTTTTTATCTTTAATTAGTTTGCAACAACTAATTTTATTTTGTCAGCGGTTGTGATATTTTTGTAATTTGTTCCAAGGCAAAACATTTGTCCCTAGTGTGGGCATATTGAAAATGCCCACATACATGTATTTAAGTCTCTACAGGTTTTTTTCGTGGTGTTCCTAGTAGTGGGTCTTCATCTTTTAATTTATCTTTTGAACATTTTTTTGGTTTAGAAGATTGTTCAGAACATACGATCCCCACTCACAACCCCCTTTTTAATGGTCGCCCTTGTATAATCTAGTGATGTTGGTCGAACTTATTCATCTGTATTAAGAATTCCGCATTAATAATGTATACAGGTAATTTTCAATTCGAGAACAAACTTTAATCAACGCATTTAAATTTGAAAAAAAAGGTGCAAAGTGCATGTAACTACTTGCAGAATTGATGTTTTATCAATTTTGGCTTGTTTCAGCAATTCTAAAATCTTAGACGATTCTTTCTTGTGTTTGTGTTGTATTCTTTAAATAAATAATCAAAACGACGAGATTGATTGATATAACTGATTAAAAATAAAGTTCAAGGTAGATTACTCTTCATTATATATAAGGAGTTTGAGATGCACATACATTAAAAAATGGACATTCAACATCATATATCATAGTTTTTCTAAGCATAGTGAGTAAATAGCAATCATATATATAACAGAAGTCTTTTTGTTTATATTTGTTTTACCTGCAGCTGATTGTATTCTTCATTTTCCGGTTTAAGCAATGCTTTTCTTTTACCACGAATCAAACATACTGCTACTGCAATATATGTAGTTACAAAGACAGAAACAGCAATACACAAGAAAACAAGTACAGGTTTAGGCATATTCCTCACAATTGTTATACCGAAATGTTTTTCTGTAACAAAATATGTATCATTATGATAATCAATAAGTAATGGTAACAAAGCCTGTAGTTGTATAATGTTAGAAATAAATACGAAAAAAAAAAATAATC